>NC_081553.1:130495418-130663418 GCF_963082655.1 Stomoxys calcitrans
GTGATTGACTTATATTTATAAATATTTGCTATACCACACATATTACTAAACGCAATTGCGGTAAAGGAAATTAAAAAAATTCAAGTTGAAATTAATAATTGGTTTCAAGTTTTTATGGTAGGGTGTTATGGTGGTTAATATATATTTATAAAATATACTGTACCACATATGCCTGCAACAGTTTTTGTACTAGGGTGTTATGTAAACATGTTTTCAGTGGATAACATATAATACCTGCTATGCTTACTCATAATTTAAAATTTCAATCATTTATATTTATAAATATTTGCTATACCACACATATTACTAAACGCAATTGCGGTAAAGGAAATTAAAAAAATTCAAGTTGAAGTTAATAATTGGTTTCACGTTTATATAATTCCACAAATGCCTGGTATGCTTTCTCATAATTTTAAATTTAAATCATGGTGGTGAAGAAAATAACAAAGCTCAAACTCAAAAGTGCTGCTATAACATAAATTGAAAAGTTTTCTGTACTAGGGTGGTATAGTGGTTAACGTATGCAAATGCAATGCAACAATGTAAATGTGCCCATGAACATTCCATTAAGGAAGAGGGGCGAACAGGGTGGTTAACTTATATTTATTAATATTTGCTATACCACACATATTACTAAACCCAATTGCGGTAAAGGAAATTAAAAAAATTCAAGTTGAAGTTAAGAATTGATTACACTTTTATTGCAAAGAATGCGATAGTATAAATTGTAGAGTTTTTGTAATAGGATGTAACGATTATATTTAATTATACAACTACAAATATTTATATTTTCTATCGAGTTCAGCTTGCAGTCCCATGTATGAATTCCATGTGTTGTTTGTATAAATGAAGTATATACATTTTTATATATCCTTAATTCTTCAATCATCTCTTCAAAAAATTGTTTATGTTCCTTATCAATGTAGGAGTTGTATTCTTTTAATAGATATTTTATATTCGTTGATAATATCATTTTCTTTGAGAAGTTACCCCAACAAAATGAAAAAAGGAACTAATGTATACTTACATTACATAGCCTTATATATCCTAAATAAAGAAAAAACGATATGTTTTTATTTTATTTGCTTTATTTTAAAAAAACATTAATAAATTGACTTAATAAAATAACATTTTTTTCAGCACATCTATAATTAGGGTGTTGTTTATGATAACTACAAATTTTCATATGCAAATTATTTTTATAAAGATTACATATGTTTGAACAGTTAGCATCATCTAAATTTATTATATTTATATCTTCTTCTATTAATTGCTTTATCCATTTTTGTTTTTCACATCCTTTCACAAATATTGTTAGATTTTCTTGTTTTTTTATAAATTTATTTAAATAATCGTTAAATTCTTTAAAAATTATGTTACCATCATTCCATCTCAACCCATGAAAATGTTTCGTAAGCCAGTTATTTGTAATCTTTTCCTTTAATGATAAGGAAGAAAATTTGCAAGGGGGGTATATAATAAACTTTTTAATTGTCTGATTATGTTCAAAAATACAAATTTCCTTCGCAATAAATTTATTATTTAAGAAAAAACCTTGAACATCTATAATTATGAAATTGTTTTTAGACATTTTTACTCATCGGTTGTTAAAATTACAATGATTGTTTTTAACTGTATTGTAAATATTTTTATAATTTTTAATTATTTTCGCAGCAGCTGCCTCTCCCTTTCTTTTATCCATATCATAGAATATACAATTACATGTATCTGGACCACATTGTGCGTTATCATTTGACCAAACACAGCAGTCATAGTGGTTACCAAATTTACTTTCTTTACATTTTAAACTATCCACAAATTCCAGATGAGATTTTATATTAATTAATTTATTTTTATCTTCTTCGGAAACGATATTGGTAAATGTTTTTAAAAAATTATATATTTCTTTAATCATATTGCTTTTTTTCTTATTCCGGTGAGAACTACTGTATACTCATGTGTAACGTTTGCAAATAATCATTAACATCAAGCGTCCTGATATTTATACCATTTTCTTCCCTTTCAAATAATGGGTTAAATTCATTCGTACTTTGATTATATTTGTAATTATACTCAAATTTATTAGCATTATACTCAAAACAATAAATGTTGAGTTTGCGGTATGTGTAGTTACTGTAATAGCTACATATGAGTCTAATTTCTACATTTTCATATTTTAAGTTGAAATGACGGTAGAATACTGTAGAACTTTGAATGATCCCACCAATATTAGTTTCCTTTTCTATTAAGTCTTTTCTAAATACTTCAATGGCTTCATCAATAGTAAAAATTTTAGGTCTATCCGTTTGACTATTTCTCGGTGTTGTTGTTGTTGTTAGTGACTCATCGATTGTTGCATTATTTAATAATTGAATTGATAAATATACTCTTGCTCCTGTATTATTTGATAGTTTTATTCGAAATTCTATACGTTTACTAGTGTCACCATCAAAAATAGCATTTTGATTGGTATTATATCTATCATATTGATGATTTTGATTACATCTATTGTAAGGTATTGGATAGTATTGTTGTTGTTGTTGTTGAATACTAGGATATATTCTATATATGATAATTAAAACAACAACGTATATTAATTTATTTAAATACATACTACTATTCAATTCAATGTATATAAGAGAACTAATTGCTGTTTTCTAACTTATTTCCATTTTATATGTTTGAGTATAGTTCTCAATATCAGTTATTACAATATTTTCTAAATGTTTTTTGAGATCTTGAACTCGAACTTTCTCAATTTCACCATTACTTAAAATTCGTTCTTGTTCAATTTCACGATATTCAAAACAACTTATTTTTAGTTGACGTAACATGTAGTTACTATCATAAGTACAACGGATTGGTATATTTAAATCTTCATATTGTAAATTAAAATGACGATAAAAAGGTTCTGCAGCATCCAGTATACCACCAATATCTGCTTCTTTTGTAATTAACCTTTTGCGAAATGCTTCTATAGCTTCATCGACAGTAAAATATTTTTCTTCACTTTCTATAGGAATTATTGTAGTGGTGCTAGTTGATAAGTCTGCATCATCTGTTTCATTTTTTATATAAAAATCATCTCTGTTTTCTAATATTTCACTTTCTTTCATCATAACAAATGAAATATTTACTTTAAGAATATCTTTGTTTGGTAGTGTTAAATTAAATTCAACGGTTTTTGAATTTAAGTCGATTGTAGGATCAGATGTAATGGATAACGCTGAATCAGTTGTGGAATCAAATACAACTGGCAATGATAATGAATTATGAATTGTTACATGAAGTATAACAAAACAAAGTAATACCCAATATAATTTCATTATGTTAATTTATTATTTTCTTATATCTACACTATTGGAGGTGTGTTGGAGAGATACTAATTAATGTAGTATAAATACCCAACCTTATATATTCTATAAATGTAAAGCAAACACGAAATAAAAATTCTCTTTCTCTTCTCGACATTAATTCTCCCTCTCCCTCTTTATATTTATAATAATTCTACCTCTCCCTCTCCCTCTTTATATTTAAACAATAATTCTACCTCTCCCTCTTTACATTTAAACAACTCACCTATATATTAATTTTACATTATTAATAAAAAAAATCATTTTGTTTGTGTTTGTTTTTGCTTTTTATTTATTTTATGATTTCTATAGATAAAAAATATAGTTACATTTACAATAATTTTCTTACTTCATTTGTTAGAGGTATATATTCAAACATTTTATCATGAATAATTAAACAGTATAGAGATGTGTTCGGTGATATATTTTTAGATGTTTCCAATTCAATTCGTATATCGATGGGGCCAGTTTTTACTGTTTCATTTTGATGTGTTACATCAAGAACAATAATCGGTGCTTCACCCTTGAATTTTTCGCGCGTTAATAGAGGTTGCGGTTCACGTGTATAATAGCTTTGTTGAAATTTTATATACATATCATAAAGTAGGGCGAAACGGTTCCTATCAAACTTGAGGTTAAGATCATCATATGGATATGTATCAGAATTCAAATGAACCTTAATGTTTGTTATATCACAGTGAATAAATTTTTTTTCACTACTTTTGAATCCTAAAAGAAGAAAACGTGGTCGCTCATTTTCATTTGCAAGCTTAACATTCCATAAAACTTTTGTATTCGATGGAACTGCAGGATAATAATACATATCCCATGTTCTAAATGATATATTTAGTGGTTGACGGTTATTAATTACTTTAAGCATTTGCAGCTTGTATACATCAGCAAGTTGAATATGTGGAACTTTCCATGTAATATTTAAAATTGATAGTTTACAGGTTTCACTGGAAATGATAGATTTCAATACATTCGTATCATCTTTTGATCGCAATAAAATTAATTCATGTTTAGCATTAACTATAATTTTATCAAAATCTTCAGCAAATCCAAGAAGCATTTTCAGTGGAACACAAAAATTAAAATATCCACTCACAAGAGTAAGATCATCTGTATTAAATGGAGCCCATCCTGCGTTGACTAGATTTCGACTTTCGCTTTCATTTAATGATACATAATTTTTTATTTCTGTTGCTATACCCAAATGACGTGTACGATCAATTTCTATACCATTAAGTTCATATCTTATCTCATCAAATAAGTGTGCTATGCAATTGTTTAATAACTTTATCGATGCTGATACTGTAGAGTCCGCTTTTGTTGCAAAACCTTCAATGTATAAAAAACTCTCACCAGGAACGACATACAGGTCTTGGTTTTGAATGGAAATCCTAATTTCATCATTATTTTGAAATGATTGTAAATATGATATATAGCTGTGATACTCCTTTCTTATTATAGCATTATCAAATTGTGGTTTTTGTAAAACATTAATAATGTTACTCATTTTTAAACTCAACCCTTTATTATTTTAGTGTGAAACCCAAACTTTCCAGGAACTCTTGGTTAGTTTTACTTAAAATATTTCTCTTTTTCCTTTTTAATCCTTTATGTTTCCTGTTGTGGTGATGTGATATTTTAGTTGTGTATCCCTTCAAAGTTGATGGTTGAGTGATTGTTATATCCGCAAATACCTCCTTTTTGTTAAATATTATCATTCTTTAGATGGTTTCAAGTGTAATCTAATTGAAATTTTTTCCCCACGAAAGTTTATCAATTTTCCAGATTGATCAACAACTTTCAAAACAATGGTATTTATTGTGTTTGTATTAACAGGTAGATATATAACGTTAGTAGGATTTTCCGTGATTTTATATCCTGGGCTAACGACGAGTGAAAACTGATGAAGAGTGTGCGCTGACTTGTTGTTTATATAGGATCCTGTTACAATATTACACTCAATAACTATAGTGTTTACTTTTGTAATTTCTATCACTTTATCAGAATAGTGATCAACATTCGATTCAAGTACTCTTTTACTAAAACCTAATAATGAACCAATAGTGTTTTCTTTATCAAAATAAATTGGATCAAGCGTACTCTTCAGATATGTTTGAAGTGTATTGTAATTTGCTTTCATAATAAGATTTCCATTTTTTTTATTAAGCTTGCGATATTCATCCGTTATTAACTCAGATATATTCGAAAATTCATATGATCCAAGAGGAATAGTTATTTCATGTCCACCTATATGAAATTTATTGTTCTCTTCATCAACATTTGGTATTGAGTGATATGTATCAAAACTTATTAAACCGCAAACATAGCTTTGTTTCAAAATTATTGGTGGAAAGTAGTTGGCGACAAGTACTGATTTTTCATCATTTAAGGTTAATGTTATCGACATCTCTACGGTTGACGTTAGAATAAATGATTTATGTAATTGATTATTCTTTTATTGTGAAATATTATTAGCATTTATCCAAGAGTTATGCTCTGAAGAAAATCCTAACCATTTTACATAAAGTCTATTTCCTCTCCTTCTAATCACTTTTTCCACTAAATATGTGTGTGGAAATTTGGTTTTTGATAGCTCATATTCATAGAAACCACCTTCTATATCCCTTCCTTGATAGTCCTTAAGTATATATGTATTAGGATTTGTATTTTTAATAGATTTAACTGTAAATATTTCGGTAGTCCAATTTGGTGTATATCCTTTTTCAAAATGTTGTTTATATTTACTTATTCGCACATTATCATTGATTTTAAACTTTGGTCTTTTAAATACCTTGAGGTTGTTGTAGACTGAATCTAAAAGTGATTTCTCATTTAAGGAATTCACATCATTCGGCGACATTTTTATAGTTCGATGAAATGTGTTATTATATATATTAACTAGGTTTTTATATATATCAATCCATTTATAATTTCCACGAAAACTAAACTCTTTCCACATTTTTCCTTTCAGTGTTCTATTAAATCGTTCTATGATTGATGCTTTTAGAGTGCTGTATGTTGAATAATGATTTATATGATTTGTTTGCATAAGTTGAGAAAAATTGTTATTAAAAAACTCCTTTCCATCATCAGTTTGTAAATTTTTGGGTTTTCGACTACTTTGATTGAAAACTTTCTGCATAGCCTTTACTACACTTTGAGCTGTTTTATTTTTTATTGCTTCAACCCAAGCTTTTTTCGAGAATGTATCTATAACGGTTAAAAGATATCGATATCCGCTGTTAAAGTTCACATAACTACCCATTTCAACAAGATCCGCTTGCCACAAATCATCGATACCCTTCATAACCACTCGTCTCCTTCCAAAATTTTTTCGTGCTTGCTTGTGTAGTTCATTAACAATTTCTCTCTTATCCTGGTTAAGCTCCATATTGATGTTGTCGATTGAAGTAAAAATTGTTTTGTTTTGATGTTATATACCCTCTACTATATCTTATTTTTGATTTTAAATATTTAATTAAAATATTTATTTTTTCTAGTATATCCAATACTTTGAAAAAGAAAATCTTCGATGGAATCAAATCGGATATTTATTATTTTTAAAGTATCTTCAATAATTTTTTTCGTATCTTCAATATTATGATTTTTCAAAATATTCAAATTGGTACTCAAGTTGTTGTTAAATTGATCAATCACACTTTTTAGTTTAGTTAAATCACTGTTTATAGCTTCAATATGTTTTTTATTTTCTAGAACAATTTTTTCCACTTCAACCCATTTGAAAATATATTCTTTCATTTTTTCTATATGTATGTCTTCTTTTAGTTTGTTCTGTAATTCTTCGAATCTTCTAAGTATTTCATCTTGCTGATTTTTGATTTTATTTTCGATTTTATCTATTTTTTTTTTCAAAAATATTTTTGTTACAGCATCATCAGGATCAGAGGGAGCACTTAAATTAGTTATTTTCTTCCCATGAAAGTTTAAAGCATTGTTGTGAATAGTAATTCCAAGTGATCTACCTAAACTCAATTTTAGCATTGCATTGTTGACTTGGTTTTTACTTCCGCTCTCTCCAAATTTATTGATTGTATACATTTTTGATTTTTTTATTTAATAATATGCGCTTCTCGCAATTCTTCAACAATTGAAATAATTTCGTTTTTGTGATTGTTGTGACCAACACCTTCAGATGAAAGGAGCAATCTTAATCTGTCAACCAATTCGTTAGGGTCATCCCAATATATATAATTTGGTTTGTGATTGTCTAATGATTTCAAACTCAATCCATTACCTTTGGATATCCTATTTGAATTCACATCAAATAACCGTTTTATTATAAATTGATATTTATAAGCTTGAGTTCCCTTAATTTGTTCTCCTGGTGAATAATTTCTTTTATGAGCATTTGTTTTCATCAAAATATCCTTATATTGATTTAAATCCTTCTTTGTATAATGTTGAGGTTTAATGTGAAACATGAGTTGAAATAGTCCGGGAGACATTTTCCAAATAGATTCCCCAATTTGAATAGAGTTACATCCATTAAATTTTAATTGATTTTTTCCAAAATACATATTTCCATTTGTATCTATATGAAATCCATAAACTTTATCTAATTGTCTATTATCGATAAGTGTTTGTAGAACGTTGGGTAATGAAGATGCTACATTTATGTCTGATAGATTATCACTACTCAATTTTATTCGCTTTCTATCAATATTTAATTGCGTAACAGCTTTTCGTTTATTCAATTTTGATGAGATATCATTATTCAATTTTATACGTTTTCTATCAAGATTTAATTGTGAAACACCTTTCCGTTTATTCAAGTTTAATTGGTTGTTATTAATCAATTTTAAACGTTTTCTATCAGTATTTAATTGTGAGGGTCTTTTTCGTTTATTTATATTTATGATTTTGTTGTTAGTTAATTTTATACGTTTTTTATTAGTATTTAACTGAAATTCACATTTTCGTTTTGAAAATAGATGTGATTTTTTCATCCGCTTATTATCGTTATCGTCAAATAAACTGAGATTGTTATCATTAGATCGTTTTAATTTTTCTCTAAGCTCATTCCGATTCACTCCACATTTTTCTAGTGTATAATCTTTTCTCTTTAAATCAACTGGAATATTATAATTTTTTCTTATCCTTTTATTAGTGTTATTTTCATCTGATGAAAATTTTCGTTTTTGTGAAAATTTCTCTATATCCATCTGTTCTATTTCTGAATTATCTTCTTTATGTGTAGAATTTACTATATTCGGAAATATTGTTGATGAATGTTGATTATTATATCTTTCATTATCATTACTTGAGGTAATATCTCTCATTTGAAGTCCATTGCTAGACATATAGTCATCATCATCATTATAAATGTCTGATATAAAGCTATCATCATCATCATCATCATCCTTATTGTTTTTATCAAGTTTTCCATCGTCTTCATATTGTTTATTATAATCATAAATATTTTTATCATTATATTTATTAGAATACTGATTACTTTCTTTTTTGTTCTCATCTAGTTTTCCTATAATATCCTTCAAAGGTTTGGTTATTGGTTGAAATGTATCTTCTAATAGATTATCCCTATCTATTTGATTAAGTTTAATGTTTTTTAACTTTTCTTTCAATACTGCTCGTGTTTTTACAATTTCCTTCAACAAATTGTGTCTCTTCATGATTGGATAATTTATTTTTTATTTTTTTTGGTTATGTATCCATCTGCTTCCGATCTGCTTTACATCTGCTACCGATCTGCTTTATATCAGCTACCGATCTGCTTTATATCTGCTACCGATCTGCTTTCTTTCTGTCACCAATCTGCTCTCTATTCTGTTTATAATCTACATTATATCTGTTATCAATCTGATTTATATTATAACTGAATAAAACAATTGAATCCTTTGCGATATCGACCTTTATCAATGGGATCATCCTTGCTCACAATAAGAAATCCATATTTATCTTTCCAACATTCACTACAAAGCTTTAAAAAATCTTTAAATGTCATGTCACCCAAGACATGATCATTATATATATGTTTAATATTCATTTCATCTTGCTTAAATATGATAATCATGTTTGCATTATCACGTATTAAGTGTTTAGGAATCCTTGTATATGTTTGACATAAATAAAAACAATCAATGTGTTTATGTCTTCCCATACAAAAATAATCCCTTATAGTATTTTGTTTATCGCAAATTACATCATCAAATACCATTATAGAATGCATATTTGCTTTGGCTGGACTTATAACTTTTTCATTTTCAGAGAATGTGAATAGGTTTATTCCTTTGATTGGAGTAATCAATTTTTTTAAATATTGATATTTTGGTTGATATAAAGATTTAGAATATATATATATATTCCTGAATTTGAGGCCATTAGGGCTTTCTATGAGACTAATCATAACATTTGTTTTACCACAATTTGATGGGCCTACTATAAGGGCACGTATAGAATTTGGTAATAAAGTACTATGTACAATCCTTTTTTTCTGTGAACAGACATTATCAATGTTTTTCACAGCAATCTGTTTAGTTTGTTCTATTAAACGCATATTGCTAACTAAACTTTTTCAATATAAATTTAAGTATATATATACAAAAACTCTTATTTTCATTTAAATCGTGTACCCTATCACTACATAATCAAAAAAAATTATGGTTATTAATTACAAGATTTATAATAAATGTAAACAGTCTGTTACTGGATTTGGATTGGTAAACAACTTAATTAATAATCTTCCGTTTGAAGTGCATTTACCTGGATATCAATTTTGTGGACCAGGAACTAAGTTAGCACAACGTTTAGCACAAGGAGACAAAGGAATAAATTTATTGGATTCAGCTTGTAGAGAACACGATATTGCATACTCACAAAATAAAGATATTCATTCTCGTCATCAAGCTGATAAAGTTTTAATAGAAAAAGCTTGGCAAAGAGTTAAATCAACAGATAGCAATTGGAAAGAACGAGCAAACGCTTGGTTAGTAACAAACTTACTTAAAGCAAAAGTTAAATTCGGACTCGGTATGACAACAAAAAGAAAAATGAAGAAAAAGCAATGTAAGCAAAAATTATTTGCATCGACAGTTAAGAATACTTTAAAAGTATTAAAAGATAAGAAACCTAACAATATATATGATGCTGTAAAAATTGCAAAAAACGTTGTACATTCAAGTTTTAAAAATAAAAAGAAGAGTAATATTGGTGTACCAAGAGTCATTCGAGTACCAAAAATTGGTGGATTTCTACCAATAGTTCCAATTTTAACTGCGTTATCAGCCCTTGGAGGTTTAGCAACTGGAGGATCGGCTATTGTAAAAGCAGTTAAGGATATCAAAAATGGGAAAGAACAATTAGCTGAAGCTACTCGTCATAACAGATATATGGAATCAATTGCTATGGGAAAAGGATTATATCTTAAACCTTATAAAAAAGGATATGGACTTTACTATAAACCAGCTCCAAAAAACTTCTAAGTAGATTACCCAATCGACCATTGACGGATATCGATTTGGTTAAGTACTGCAAGCCATTGAAACACTTTAGAGGGGTTTTTATGCGTGACTCATTACCAAACAAACCACTACGACAAGAATGTGGAATAGTTAATTTAGATACAACTAATGGGCCAGGAACACATTGGGTTGCCTATTACAAAAATTACAACTATAAGGAATATTTTGATAGTTTTGGTAATTTACAACCACCGTTGGAAATTATTAATTATTTAAAACCACCTATCGAATACAATTATAAACAAAAACAAAAATTTAATACTTACAATTGTGGTCATTTATGTATACAATTTCTCTTTAATAAATATAATATCTTGTGAAAAAAACAAAACAAACAAAACCATTTTTTTCTTTTAATTATTTTTTTATTTTATAGTGTCCCCAAAATTGAGAATGGAATATCTAATTTATGTTTAAAATTCTTAAATTTAAGTATTTTATCTTTATCTGATGGCATTGTTGTCACCATCTTTTTACACTCACGTTTGTGTTTCTCTAGTCTACTACTTGAAGAAACATGAGTTAAGCAGGTGTTACAAAAATGAATCCTATTTTTATTCTTTGTTATAGAACTTCGCAACAATCTAAAAATATATATATTTTTTTAATAAATTAGTATTGTATTGTAATCAAAATAATATCTTATTATTTTTACCTTGATATATTTTTTATCCAGATGTAATGAAATTTATCATCCTCTTCTATTAGGAGAAGATTGATGTGAGTTGATTTCTCAGCTTCTGTAAAATAGTAAGGACCTATAATCTTAGCATCCTCTAAACCGAACACATTTATACTTATATCAGGATTCTGCAACTCAAAGACTCTGATTTTATTTATGGTAAGGGGAAATTCCATGTTTTCAAAATTTAATATTATATTATTTTCCAATGTTATAATGTGTGCCTTAATGTCCGTTACTTTGTAGTTGCTACATTTATGTGGTTTCTTTTCCTTTGGAAGTGGATTTAATGCTGATATTATTGCCCATTTAAAACAATAGACATCATTGTTTTGCACATTGATGCAAGCCTTTTTATTCCTTATTTTGGGAGGAAGATTTATGTATTGAGATCCTCTCAAACATGTATATTTGTTGATGTTGATCTCTAGATGTTTTATTTCGATTAAAGTCCATCCACTATCTCGTTCTTGGAATTCACTCATTTTTTTAATTATTTCATTACAATTTTCAATATAATGATTTAAAATTTCTTCCAGTGTACTTGAGGGAGATAGTACCAACATTTTTGTGTGATGTGTAAATAAACTAATTTCATCTTCCGCTTTCTCTTTCATCAAAATATAATTACAATGTAGTGTACAATTATATTTAATAGATTCATGCTTTTGCAACGCCTTTTGAATTATATTGATTACTTTTTCTTGAATTGATTTGAAAAAGTTTTCGGGTATCAAGTTATTGATCTCACTATTTTTTATTTTATAACTTTCTATTCGATTTTGAAAGCTAGATCCAAAGCAAGACACATCCTTATCTAACCATTTTACACACTTATCGATGTGTGTGTTAGTGCTGATATGATTCTTCCACTGATTTTTTGGAATAGCTAAATTGCAATTTTCACAGTATACCGTTTTTTCCTCTTTTTTTTCATTGTGGTCCATTGACTTCATATGCTTTAAAAGCTCTGGATAAGTACTAAAATTCTGATTACATTTCACACACTCAATTGAATGTTGTAAACGCAAATGACGATTCAAAGATTGATTATGTTCGTAAGTTTTCTCACAAATATTACATACAAATTCTCTCATTTTTATAACAATAATTTTGAATTTGATTAAATAAATGATTTTTAATATAATGATTACAATATGAAACCGTTTGCCCTTTTTATACGAAAACAAATATAATTTTTTACTCTTGTTCTTCCTGGGAAAAAATAGAACTACACTGACCACAATTATTTCATCACACTCCAGTGTGGTGGTCACACAACATTCAACATTAATCATAAACTCTCACACTCAAACCAAACTATAGCCTGCGGTCAGCAATCTACATCACCCACCCTCCAACACTAGTTGAAGTTGGGCGATGAGTCATCATCGAAATCTGCCACTGCGCCCTGCGATCTGCGCCCTGCGATCTGCGCCCTGCGATCTGCGCCCTGCGATCTGCGCCCTAATGTCCGTCCACACATTTCAACCGGCGGCCCGCCATCTGACCACATACCCCCCTGCGGTCGCCACCTGCGCTACGATCGGCTGCGGTTGGGTGCGGTTATCACGTCATCAATGGGGTGGGGTGGGGTGCGGTTATGACGTCATCAATGGGGTGGGGTGCGGTTTGGGGTTTGGGGTGGGGTGGGGTTTGGGGTGGGGTGGGGTTGCAGGATAACTATCGATACCAATCACATTTCTTATCACACTCTACTCTAATTATAAACAACTCAAACCACAATTCTTAACAATCATACACAATCATGCATAATCATTCTAATTTTAAACTACCCTCACCACAACTCTGGGCGATGAGTCATCATCGAAATCTGCCACTGCGCCCTGCGATCTGCGCCCTGCGATCTGCGCCCTAATGTCCGTCCACACATTTCAACCGGCGGCCCGCCATCTGACCACATACCCCCCTGCGGTCGCCACCTGCGCTACGATCGGCTGCGGTTGGGTGCGGTTATCACGTCATCAATGGGGTGGGGTGGGGTGCGGTTATCACGTCATCAATGGGGTGGGGTGCGGTTTGGGGTTTGGGGTGGGGTGGGGTTTGGGGTGGGGTGGGGTTATGACGTCATCGATGACTCATACTCTCGATGCTCAAAGTTCTAAAACCCCCTTATATATACTACTTAAGAACTTCTCCCAAAGAGGTGTCGAGCTGCGGTACCCGTAGCGCGGAGGTAAGCATATTCGCTTATGACGCAGAACGCTTAGGTTAGAATCGTGATGAAAAAATGAGAAACAATTTTTTAACTATGGTGTTCTCCTTTCTAATGCTAGCGACATTTGTGAGGTACAATGCCTTGCATAAAAGTCAT
The DNA here is from genome assembly GCF_963082655.1 of Stomoxys calcitrans. NCBI lineage: Eukaryota > Metazoa > Arthropoda > Insecta > Diptera > Muscidae > Stomoxys > Stomoxys calcitrans. The sequence continues at coordinate 130,509,300 of NC_081553.1, forward strand.
GTAAAAACTTTTCCCAAATAGGTGTCGAGCTGCGGTACCCCTTTCGGACTCGGTTATAAAAAGGAGGTCTCTTATCATTGAGCTTAAACTTGAATCGGACAGCACTCATTGATATGTAAGAAGTTTGCCACTTTTCCTAAATGGTTTGCCCCAAGTGTCTGAGGGATCGAACCCTTCCCCCGAAAATAATACCTCAAATGGACATTGAGGCCTACACTGATAGTAAAAAACGTTGTAAATTCATGCAACAAAGATGTCAGTATCATATATAGGCGTTGTTGAAAATATTGCCAACATATGTGGTTGACTTTGTGAACTCGCGTTGTTGTTTCACACACCGACCGTTGTGAACATCATTCGCACGAAATGTGTATGCAGTTAACCAACCTTAAGTTCAAATGACTCTTAAAACATTGTATGTACATAGGCGGCTGTGAGGCAATGTAGTAAGGCATTTGTAAACACCCATGGATGGATGGAACACAGGTTCGATTTTCAGCAGCACACAGAAACTTTTTGCAATCTTTAAAAATGTAAAAAGGCATTAAATTTGGCCGGGCCGAACTTTGGATACCCACCACTTCGGGTATATATGTAAATTCCACTTCGTCACAATCCGGTGATAATTGGATAACTTAAGCACCCAAATTCGGCACGGACATTGAATGGTCTAATATACATGTCCCTATTCAACTTTGTAGAACTAAATATTGGCGTTTTTGGCAGATATATCCAATTATAAACCGATCTGAACCATATTAAGGTCGAATATTGTAAGGATCGGAAAAACTCACTGTTTCAAATTTCAGCGAAATGGGGTAATAAATAAAGCTTTTATGGGCTTCAGCCCCTTTATCGGGAGATTGGTCTGCATGGCAGCTATATTTAAATAAGAATCGATCTAATCCATATTTAGGTCAGATGTCGGGAGGCTTAAAATAACTCACTGTTGCAAATTTCAGCGAAATCGGGTAATAAATAAAGCTTTTATTATAGTCAGACCCTTTATCGGGTGATCGGCCTATATGGTAGCTATATCTATAGTCCGATCTGAACCATATTCGGTCAGTTGTCGGGAAGACTTAAGCTACTCACTATTTCAAATTTCAGCAAAATTGGATGAAAAATAAAGTTTTTATGGGCACTAGACCCTTTATCGAAAAATCGGTCTATATAGCAGCTATATCCAAATATGGTCCGATTTGGCCTGTTCAAGAACTTAACCAGCAAGCATCAAAAAGACGTATCTGTGCCAAATTTCAGCTCAATATCTCAATTTTTGAAGGCTCTAGAGTGACATCTTAATGCCGTTAAATCTGGCCGGCTGTTCGCGTGAGACCACCTTTTTAAATCCGCCTTGCCCTTCACCATGGATCGCTTGTGCGATTCTTTTTTATAGCAAGCAATCTTAATAGATTTTTTGTATTTGGATAAGAATTCTCCTTCTAGAGGCTTTTGAAGTCAAATCGGGAAATCGATTGATTTGGGATCTGCACTCAAAGACAAAAGCCTTAGAAATGGTGGCAGCAGGAATTGATTGGCAATGGGTTTAACTCTTCTCTTTTTTGGTGCTACAAAGAAATTCACGTAGGTATGATAACCTGTACCACGTTAGTGGTGGTAAGCATAACATTAGGACACTTCATTGGGTTAAACTTGCAAATCAATCGAAGTGGAAGGAGTCTGCCATCTGCCTTGCCTCTGCTTTCATTCGTTGTTACTTTTATATTCTTAGGCAAAAAAGGTTTTTTTTGCTTTACGATATTCTTGGACGAAATTCAGAAAACTTTAATCATTTTTAAAGTCCATTGTGCTTTTCAAAAATTGTGTAAAAATTCCAACTGCAACCTCAGTCAACCTCTCTTCAAATAAATAAATAGTTTATGTGTTTATCAGTCGCTCACGGCTTCTTTAGCAAATGCAAGAACATAACAGTCATCATATAGTGCGTTACTCTAGACGCCATAAATCTTACAGCTTTTTTAATTTATAGCCAAGGCAATATGGGAATAGCTTATTTTACACTTCTTATCACAATCGCAATAATTGTCTGAAAATAGTTTCCCTATTCTTTCGCTGTGGTGCCATCAATCGATCGGCAAATTGAATCTGCAAATTGTGAAAGTCGCAGCAACTCTGTGCAGAAGTGTGGCTTAAAGAAAAATAGTCGTCATTTTACAAAGTTCGCAAGTCCTCACTTGAGGTTGTGCTCTTAAAGATACTGTATTTTCCGCTGTTATCTCATGGAAAAGTGGCAGATTGTTCGATAGATAAAGTGTTGGTGGCTCGCATGGAAGGCACAAAGCATTCTGGGGCACTCGCATGTTGGTACGTAGGGGATTTTATCAGTACGATTTGAAATTTTGATATGACAAATTAAAAATGCACGAAAACAGCCCTTCCCCTTCATAGACATCCACGCGTAGTATAAAAAGCCTTGATGGGTTGGTCAATGCTCGACACTTTACAAAATGAAACTTTTGTGGATTTTAGCTGTCTGTTGCGTGACCGGTAAGAAGTGTGGCGATCGCTGAATTTATGGAATTCTAATCATTTTTACATATTCCACACTCAGTAACGGCCAATAAGCCATTTGATGACAACGAAAACCAAATTCATGGTGAAAATGGTTGGTATGTGCCCCGCGTCGATGGCACCTTCGACTGGGTAGACAAAGATGAAGCCGAAAATTTGTTGGACTCCATGGAGAGCGATGTTGAGACTTACCTGTCGACAGTTCCCGTCAAATACTATTTGTATACCAGAGCCAACCCCAGCAAGGGTACTAAGATCACCGCCTCCATCAAATCGATTGATGCCTCCCACTTTGATGGCAGCAAGCCCACCTACTTTGTCATCCATGGTTGGACCCAAAGTTATACTGCCGGCATGAACAAGGACATTCGCGCTGCTGCTTTGAGGTCTTTTGATTGCAACGTTATTGTTGTAGACTGGGCTCGAGCCCGTTCTGTGGATTATGCCAGTTCTGTTATTGCCGTACCTAAGGTTGGTAAAAAGGTTGCTGCCATGGTTGACTTCTTGAACAAGGAGTACAAGATGTCTTTCGATACTTTGACCGTTGCTGGTCACAGTTTGGGTGCCCATGTGGCTGGTTTTACTGGCAAGAATGTCAAAAACGGCAAAATCCACACCATCATTGGCATGGACCCTGCCCTGCCTCTCTTCAGTTATGATAAACCCAAGAAACGTTTGGCGGAAACCGATGGTGTCTTTGTTGAGTCTATCCAGACCAATGGAGGTACGTTGGGTTTCCTTAAACCCATAGGCCGAGGAGCCTTCTATCCCAATGGCGGTGAGACTCAACCCGGATGTATCGCCGATCTCACTGGTGCTTGCTCCCATGGCCGCTCTACCACTTACTACGCTGAAGCTTTGGAGTTAAATGACTTTGGCAGCATCAAGTGCTCTGACTACAAAAAAGCTGTTGCTGATGATTGCGGATCCACGTTTTCACCAGTGCTGATGGGTGCTCGTGATCTCAAAGAAGAGGTTCCCGGTGTATATTATGTGCCTGTTCACAGAAGTGCTCCCTTTGGTGTCAGGAACTGGTCTAATTATGAAAAAGATGATTAAATGATCAACGTGAATAAAAAACAAAACATTTGTATACATCCTGAAAAACGTATCTATTTTTTTGTTGTTACATCCTGCCATGTGAACAAGTTAATTACTTTGTTTCAATTACCCCCAAAGGGTGTGTGTTACTTACAAAATTGAGTGTAAATAAGTTGAGTACTTACATAGCTTATGGTTAAGGAATTCATTAAGATTGAATAAAATAGTATCATTAACCCCTTCGACCCTTACTTCAATTGAAATTTTGTTCCTTTTGTTTGTCAGCCTCCATTTTTCTTAAAGTACTAAAAATGTTACTACGCCCGTTGGTCTGGGCGCTACGGAATATTGCTTGTGTGCCACGTTGTGTCTAAGTGGTATTTAATTTTTTATATGAGTTGATATGGGAGCTATATCAGGTTATCTACCGATTCGGACCAAACTTGGTATGGATATTGGACGCCACACCAAAAGTCATAGTTCAAAACTCAGTCAAATCGGACAAGAACTGCGCCTTCTAGGGGCCCTCCAGGGACCCAAGAAGTCAAATCAGTAATTTGGTTTATACGGGAGCTACATGAGGTTATATACCGATTTGGACTAAACTTGACTCATTGGAACCAAATCGTCCTTTCGGTTATTTTTCGATTTGGACCAAGCTTGACAGAGCTGTTGAGAGGCAAGAATAAGAATTCCACCCTTTAGCGCAGGGCACCAAGAAATCTAATCGAAGGATCATTTAATGAAATTTGTCTTTAATAAAAAGTTTACGAAAATTTTATATTTCCTTTGGAAAAAAATAATTTCGGGAGGGCCCAGGCCTGAACCATATTTTGTCTTTAGGCGATATTTCATTGAAAATGAAATATCGCCTACATTTTGTAAAATAATTTATTTAAATTTTGTCCAAAAATTTTCTTTTTTCATTAAAATTTAGTTTTTAGAAAAAATTTTATCAAAATGTCTTCAGTAAAAATGTCTTTGAAGTTTAACCTTTGCATAGAAAAACAATTCGTTTTGTTTTTGGAATTGTGATCAGATTAGATCAATGGGGTTTGTTTTTATTTCTATTAAAAATAGAAAAGCAAAATAAAGGCTTTAAAAAGGTTAAGGCAGAATGTAGTGTCGCATTGAATTGAATTGAGCAGACACAAAAAATTTTTTTTAAACTTTGGCTTTAAAGAATAATTTCGAGGTAGGCCCAAAGCTGAGCAAAAGTTTGTCTTTAGAGATTTTTTTACTGAAATTTTGTAGAGAACAAATCTTTAAAAATGCATAAAAATATGGTATGAAAAAAATTTATAAAAATTTTGTCACGTAATTAAATTTTTATCTTAAAAAAAAAATTAATGACAGTTTTCTTAAAAAAATAATGTAGAAGGGTGTCCGGCACTGGCTGAAATTTCTGAAGCGGCCCTGGCCTGAGCTAAATTTCGTCTTTATAGATTACTAGCTGAACCAAGCCCGCTCCGCTGCGCCTTCTTTTACTTTATATGGAAAAAAAATTATCCTTTGAATATTTATTTTCGACAATTAAAGAGCTTTTAGTGAAATAGCATGCTACGAAAATAATGTACATATGTATATCGCAAAAGCATAACAATTTAGATGCCTTTGTTTGTATCCCATATGATCTTTACTGGTCTATGAATTCCCTCGGAGGGTTTAGGGTCATTAATGTTCGAGTTTTAGATAAACTTCATTATTAAAATCCTTTACTTCAGCTCGATATTGTCATGATGTCCGATTTAGGGGTGTTTTCGGCGGTGATGTGGTCCCTTAGACTCTTGGCCCTGAAAAAATATCAGCATTGTGGTCTTCTCACAAATACCATTTATTTAAACCCCATATTGCCATTGGTTTAAGGAGAGTTAATGGATGAGGCGTCCTTAAACATTTGGCCCCAAAATTTTTACTCTTCGGGGGGTGTTTTGGGAAAGGGGCTGTGCCCCGAATACATGGATATCAAATTAGTATTCTACTCCCAAATACCTTTATTTGAGCCCCATATTGCGACGGTCAGCAAATAATTGATGTTTGTGGGGTGTTTTAGGGAAGGTAAAGACCCTCAATACCTTTCATTTGAGCCCCACATTGACGTGGTTGGTAAATATGCCCGATTTAGGGGTGTTTTGGGGAGTGGGGTGGTCGCCCAAACACTAACCACTGAAAATATATTAGCATAGTGATCTACTCTTAAATATCATTTATTTAAAACCCATATCGCCATTGGGCTCAAAATTGGATATCAAATTCGTTTTCTAATCTCAAATACCTTTCATTTAAACCCCTTATTGCAAAAGTTAGCAAATATGTAAGGTTTGGGCAAATACGTCCTATTTAGGGGGTTGTTATGGGGGTGGGACGTCCCCTAGGCAGTTGGTCCCGAATGTTGATATCAGATTTGTGGTCTACTTCCAAATACCTTTCATTTGAGCCCCATATTTCCATAGTCGGCAAACATGACCGGTTTCGGGGGTGTTGTGGGGGATGGGGCGGCCCTTCAGTAACTTGGCCCTAAAAATATATATCAGATTCGTGTTCTACTGTAAATTACTTCTTGCAACAGCCCCATATTGGAATTGTCAGCAAATATGTCCTATATGGGTGGTGTTATAGGTGTTGGGGTGATCCCATACAGATTTTTTCCAAATATTGATATCAGAATCGTGGTTTACTCCCAAAGACCTTTCATTTGAACCCCATATTGCTATTGTAGTAAATTTGTTCACTTTGGGAGTTGTTTTTGGAGGGGGCGGACCCCCATACACTTGGTCCCACATTTGGATATCAGATATGGATATCGTATTCTACACTAAAATACCTTTTATTTGAGCCCCATATTGCCTTGTTGAGTAAATAAGTCGTGTTTGGGGGGTGTTTTGCGGAAGGGGTGCACTCCCAAAAACTTGGCCCCAGATTTCGATACCAAATTCGAATTCTACTCGCAAATACCGCTCATTTGAGTCCCATATTGCCAAGATCTGTAAATATTTCCGATTAAGAAGTGTTTTGGGGGTTGGGGTGGTCGCCCAAACACTAATGCCAACAATTGGATATCAGATACGTGTTCTACTCTTAAATACCTTTCATGTGAGTCCCATATTCTCGTCATTAGTCCATATATATATTTGGTAGCTTTTGGGGATAGGGGTGCTCCCCTAGGTACCCCATCCGAAATTTGGATATCAAATTTTCATTTTTAGGTTACTATGAGAGAGCACACAACAATTTCGCTTAAATCGCACCACCCATCACCGAGATCTGGCGTTTCTGAAAATTAGGGTTAGGGAAAGGCCCCACATCTGAGCCCTATACTCGCACGGTCAGGAAAAAAAAGTCCTGTTTGGGGGTGCTGGTACAGTCTTTCATATATTTCGCCCCAATGTGGATATCATATTGGTGCTTTACTCCCAAATTTAATTCATTTCAGCCTTATATTGCTATGGTCGGTAAATATGTCGAGTACGGGGGTGTTGGTGGGGGTGAGATGGACTCCCATATATCAGATTCGTGCCCTAGTCTCAAATAACTTTAATTTGAGCCCCATATTGCCAATATTGGTTTAAATTTCCATTTGGCGGTCTTTGGAGATGGGGCGGCCGCCACTGACATCCCACCTTAAATAAGTACAGTCGAATCCGCTTTAGCGTAACACGCTTTACTGAAAAATATCGGATAACTGAAAACGACACAAATCCCCGCACTAATTTTTACCTCATCTAGTCTTATTCACTTCGCTTTAGTGAAACATCTGTTTACTGAAAATATCGCATTACTGAAAAACAAAAGTGCATCCAAATCTACGTTTTGCATGAAACCTACTTCGCTTTAGTGAAAAAAAATAAAATCTTCATTTTTTAGAAATCGATACATAATTTTAGGCTGAAGAAATTTTGCATGTTTGTCCGTTAAAAAATGAATTGACACAGTACATATACAGAAATTCTGAATAAACATCTAACAACAAAACGTATACAATGTGTATGCCTTTGTATTGTGTGTTTGTATATATTAAGTTATATTAGTTGTTTTTGAAATGCGAACAGATGCAGACGTAATTTATGTGTGTCCTATGTTTTTGGCATAAAGCTTACTGCAGATATAAAAACGGAATAAATAAAATGTCTGGAACAAAGGTAGAAATAGGAAACAAGTTTAATTATTTACCACAAATTTATTTATTTTATTATTATTGTATATTTTAAAAGAGAAATTCTTCAAAATACACATGCCTGACTATGAAAAAGAAACTTGAAATTATTGAGAAAATTAAAACAGGAGTGCCGAGAAAGATCATTTATGAACAGTTTGATTGTAGCGCAGCCATGGTTTGCAGAATTTTAAAAAATGAGAAATCAATTTCGAGCATTGCCACAAAAAAAAGAACATTCTTATGAATCGCATTAAAGGAGGTTCGAATAATCAAGTGGAAGATGCTTTACATCTCTGGTTTACAAATATGAGGTCAAAGGAAGCAACAATATCAGGGCCTATTATTATGCAAAAGGCGAAAGACTTGGCTCATATTATGAATATAGATTTTGTACCAACTATAGGGTGGCTAGAGCGTTGGAAGAAAAGAGAAAACATTCACTTTAAAAAGCAGCATGGAGAAAAAAAGTCAGCGAATACTGTTGCAGCAAGTGAATGGATTAAGAACATATTGCCCGAGTACTCGGACTATAAAGCTCTACCAGGTGAAACTTTAGCAAACAGGTCCGATCAGGGATCAGGCAGCAAAATTTCGAAAGACCGAATCACACTTCTTTTTATAACAAACTCTACGGGAAGTGATAAATACGTCTTCAGTGTTGGTAAATCTTCAAACGCTACATGCTTTAAAGGAAAGAACTTGCCTGTAAATTATTCTGCTAATAAGAAAGTTTGGATGACAAGTATTTTATGGACAGAAATTACCAAAGAAATTGACTTAAAGTTTCAGTAAAAAAAAAAACTTTATTTTGTTTATTGACAATGCTGACTGTCACAAAATATCCGATGACGTTACATTAAAAAACATAAGAATTGAATATTTACCTCCAAACACCACGTCAATTATTCAACCATTGGACCAAGGCATAATAAGGTCATTCAAGTGCTTCTATAGAAAGCTTATTATTTCGAAGCAACTTTTACATCTTTATGTTCTGGGACATTAGAAAATGAAATAGAAAACTTTATTGAAATAGAGAAGGATTTGGAGTGTTGCCAGGATTTGACTGTTGAGGCTTTTCCGAAACTAACTGTTCCAGAGGCGTATAAGTTAATATGGCAATTGAAAGATTTTTTTTCGGATAATTTTAAAGCACGCAACTTGCTTAATGAGCTTGAAAATGAAATAGCCCATGCAAATTAAAAACAAATGACTCAAAGTCAAATTAAAGATTATTTTAAAGGACATAATGTTTGATTTGTAATATTAACTGTATTGTGAGACTGAATTTTTATATATATTTTTTTATTTTTATTAATGAGAGACTGAATTGTTAATTTATTATTATTATTATTATTATCTTTTTTTTTTTTTTTTGAAGACAGAGTTCTTTTAATTTCTGTTTTAAACTTTTATTTTTACATTTACAAAATACTTTTATTAATAATTTTTTTTAACTCAACGACAAATACTTAAAAAATATATGGATTTTATGTGAAAAAGTTAAGAGTTTTTTTGTGGGGTAATGTACTGCTTTACTGAAATAAATTTCAGTAATCCGAACTTCGTTTTAGAGAAAATATCGGATAACTGAAACAAAATATGGATTTTTTTTTAGTTCCAGTAAAGCGGAGTCTACTGTATACCAAATTTATGTTTTTGAGTTTCTATAAACGAACTAAATTTCGCGTTAATCGACCCACCCATATCCGAGATCTGGCGATTTTAAAAAAGGGCCGATTAAACTTTGGATGTTAGATCTATTTCATTCTCTGGGTTTTGGTGGTGGATTAGTGTAGCCAAACACTTTGCCACGAAAGTGGATATCAGATTCATACTCTACCCAAAAAAAAAAAAACACATTTGAGTCGTCCCTGAAACACTTGGCCGTAAAACAGATATCAGATTTGAGCCCATTTTATCCAGTTTGAGGGGTATGTAGGGTGGGCACTTAGCCCTAAAACAATGTCAGTATTGTGTTAAATATGTTAAATTCTTTTTTTTTGCCTCAATTGCAATTGGTTTAAAAGAGGTTTATGGGGTGAGAACCCAAAACACTTGGCCTCAAAATTGGATATCAAATTTGTTTTCTACTATCAAATACCTATTATTAGAGCACCTTATTGCCATAGAAATTTGGGACAGTAAGTTGTATTAGGCCCTTCGACATCCCTCTACAATTTGGTCCAGATCGGTTTAGATTTGGATAAAGCTGCATATATGGTTCAGATCGTTCAACATATGGATATACCTTATACCACTCAATGTTCGTGCCGAATTTGATACCGCCGACGCTTAGACTCAAAAGACAATTTATTTGAGTCCTTTAATATCGAGATCTACATATCCGGCTAAACGGCAGGACGTGACCTAGGTACTTAAATCCTCGCATCACCATTAAATTCGAACTCTACTGTCATACCCCTTCCGTTTAATTCCCATATTATCCCGATCGAACTACACTACTTATTGAAGCGTATTAGGTGGGTGGTATCTGTCATGAACAAACCTTGATATGCATCATTTTAACTGTTTTGAAAACGAAATAATCAGCTTCAAAAAACTTTCCTGAATTTTCAATTCCAAAGTCTTTTTGCATACACATTAAAAACCGTTAGCACTAAATTTCAGTAGAAACAAGCAAATGTATCGTTTACAGATTACGACAGTCGTGAAAATGCCCTTAAGCAACATTGGCGTTGGAAGGGTTAGGTAAATCAAAAAACTAAACGGTAGATTAGGTTTTCAGGCAACTCCTAAAAGTATACCAATCTAAACTATACTCAACTTTAACATTTATGAGCTTATATATAGTCATTGACAGAAAATAGCGTCACTAGAAGTATCGAAATCAGTTAATTTTTTGAATGGATTGTATTAGGTTAGTTCAAAAAAATTTTTGCAGTAATTATTGCTCGTGGCGAGTATTTATAAATACAAGTAGAGATAAAAAGGTGAGTTATTGATGCCTTAAAATAACCAACGGCCAATATCAGCGGCTGTTCTTTGGTTAGGGGCGGCTTGAGGCGAACGTCGGATCTTGGAGCTAGTGGCTAGTCACAATCCACATAAATGCTAAATTCTTCAACATTAGCCTTAATTGAGCCCACGCCCCGACGGAAGACAAGGACGAGCAGACCAAGGATATTTTTTTACAAGCGCCTAGAGAGAGAATATGACCGCTGCCCCATCCATGATATTAAAATCGTTCTGGGAGATTTTAATGCGAAGATAGGGAAGGAAGACATTTTTGATCCAACAGTCGAAAAGTTTAGCCTCCACGAGATAACGCACAGTGGGATGGGGAAAAAAAAAGTTGAAATAATTCTGCCATTTTGGAAGAGATAGAGCCATCTCCTTGAAATTGTACATGGTTTTAGCTAAGGTGTTATCCAGTTCAAAAAAAGATATTGGTCTTTTTAGTAACCGCAGTATCTAAAAATGAACCGATCTGAACTATATACAACATGGATGTCGAAAATCCTAATATAATTCACTGTGTCAAATTTCAGTTAAATCGGATTGTAAATGCCCCTTTTTTTGGGGCCAAGACTTTAAATCGAGATATTGGTCTATATGGCAGCTACATGCAAATCTTGATCGATCTAGACCAACTTGCAAAAATATGTGGAGGGGATTAACTTAACTCTCTGTGTCAAATGTCAGCAACATATAACAATAAATGCGCTTTTTATGGGCAAAAAACCGAATTTGAGCATAGGGCGCTCTGCTTCGCTACCGCCGCTGTAGTGCCTAAATGTATGCATTTCCAAAAATCTCCAAGTTGCATAAATAGGCTGACAAGGTGTAACTGTATGAGAGCTGTAGCTCTATGTACCAAAATTCACAGCTCAAAGAAAGTTACATTTTGTTCGTTTTAGTAGCTAAATGTACGAATTTCAAAAAAATATTTTAGTCACCCGATGTGCAAGATGTAACTGAATCATAATTTTATGAGCTTTAGCTAAATCTGTAAATAAAGTACCATTTTGAACGTTTTAGTACCAGTATGTACGAATTTCAAAAAAATCTTCTAGTCGCCCAATATATATTGCCAATTAGTAACTATACCGCAATTTGGAGAGCTTTAGCTCAATCGGTAAAAAATTACCATTTTGTATGTTTTAGTTCCCAAGTGCACGAACTTCAAAAAATCTTCTAATCGCCCAACATATAATGTCAGGTGTACTTGCATTCCAAATTTCAGAGCTCTAGCTCAAACCGCAAAGAAAGTACTACAATATTTAGTACCGAAACGTACGAATTAATAAATAAATTTTGAACGCTTTAGCTCTATTCTTAAAGAAAGTGCCATTTGGAACGTTTTATTTCCTAAATGAAGAATTTAAAAAAAAAAAAAATCAGGTCGACCAATATATATTATCATGATATAGCTGCATCCCAAATTTAAGAGCTCAGGCTCAACCCGTAAAAAAGGTACCAAACAGTACCAAGATCTACACTTTATTTAAACATTGGTACCTAATTTACTATTTTGTAACAAAATGTAAAAATTTTGAAATTATCGTTCAGATACCCAAAATATATATTCCAGTTTTATCTACATGCCAAATTTCAGGGCTCTAGCACAATCCATACAGAAAGTACCAAATAGTACCAACTGCTGCACTAAATGTATGTCGTCTCCCAATTCCACTATTATTTTTATGCCCTCCACCATAGGATGGGGGTATACTAATTTCGTCATTCTGTTTGTAACTCCTCGAAATATTCGTCTAAGACCCCATAAAGTATATATATTCTTGATCGACATGACATTTTAAATCGAACTAGCCATGTCCGTCCGTCTTTCTGTCGAAAGCACGCTAACTTTCGAAGGAGTAAAGCTAACTTCTTGTCAGTTGGGATTGCAAATGAGATATATCGGTCCACGTTTTGAAATAGCTGCCATATAAACCGATCTGGGGTTTTGACTTCTTTAGCCTCTACAGGGAGCAATTCCTATCCGATTTGGCTGAAATATTGCATGACGTGTTCTGTTATGACTTCCAACAACTATATTAAGAATGGTTCAAATCGGTCCATAAAATGATATAGCTGTCATATAATCCGATTTGGGTTTTTGACTTCTTCAGCCTCTAGAGTACGCAAGTATTATCCGATTTAGCTGAAATTTAGCATGGAGTGTTTTGTTATGACTTTTAACAACTGTGCTAAGAATTGTTCAAATCGGTCCATAACCTGATATAGCTTCGATATAAATCGATATGGGGTCCTACCTTTTTGGTACGTTTTAGTACCCAAATGTACAAATGTCCAAAAACGCATTAAGTCTCTAACTTAGGTTGCTATAGTGTACCTATGTACCAAAATTCACAGCTCAAGTTGCAAATAATGTACTAATTACTATACTAAACGTACTATTTCTCCCACTTTCGGTACGATTTTGAGAATTTTTTTTCCAATCCTTAGTTATTCGAGACGTCCTTTTATTTTGCCGCCAAAAAACCCTAGTTTTTGTACTTTTTGGTACGTTTTAGTACCTTAACGCACGAATGTCTCCATTTCCCACTTTTCTCGCGCCTACGACCAACATTTATGCAAAATTGTATGATTCTAGCTTTGAAATAGTGAACAGGCTCTGAAATAGAGTTATGTACGTGAGTGGTCGTGTCACGCATGTAGGACGCGTGAGTCACGTGATTCGTGAGTGAAATCCAAATCTAATCACGTGATCGTGAGTGAGTGTGGTTGAATTAAAATTCTTCGTGCGTTAAGAAATCACTAATCACAACTCACGAGAAAATCACGAACCATGGGATATTACGAGTCATAACACAATTACGACTTGATGGTGATGGTATTCTAATCTGCTTTCGGAATATTCCCAAACGTTTTTAAGTGTTTCGACAGCGAAATTTGGCAGTAATCATATGTTTTTGTTCACAAACCAAAACTGCACTTTGCTTAATTTATTTTTTCGGAAATAAATAAAGAAAGAAAAAAAAAAATAACCAATTAAACCGATAAAATAAACAAAAATGACCTCGGCAATCGTAGCCATGACGGTTTCAAGGGTTGCCACTATAATAGATTTGCCATTTTCCCCTCTATGAGCAGAGCATTACTTTTTCGCCTAATTATCTACTTCTTTTTCCAGAGGTTTGAAAAAGAATTATAATTCGCTTAATGGAATAAATTTTTTTTCAACCTGATAAAGCAGCCATAAAGGCCGATCTGGGATCTTGATTTCTTGAGCCTCTAGAGTGCGGAATTATTATCCGATACAGCCTAAAATTTTGCATGAAGTGTTTTGTTTCGTCTTCCAAAAACTATGCCAAGTATGATCATATTCGGTTTATAACCTGATATATCTCCCATATAAACCGATCTGCCGATTCTTATGCGATTTGGCTGGAATTTTGCTTAATGACTTCCACTAACATCCAAACCAAGTATGCCCTGAATCGGTCCATAACCTGATATAGTTTTAATAGCTTGGCAAATTTAATTCGTTATCCTTAGTTTGCATATTAAGAGTTACCTGGAAAAGACCTTGACAAATGCGATGTATGGTGGAGGGTATATAAGATTAGGCCCGTCCGAACTTAGCACGCTTTTATTTGTTTTATTTTTATTCCAATAACCAAAATACGAAATACTCTGGCGATCGGTTAACGATAATCCGTGATGACACGACGCATAGTTGGAGAAAATCGAAAAAAACTAGCTTAAAATATGCTGTGTGAGAACAGGTAGAGATATCACTTTGAAATTTGAATGAGCTGAGGTGTTAATGAGATCGTGTGCAAACCTTCAAGGCCCTAGGTTGTCCGGGCGCCTTTTGGCAGTTGGTCACCTCGGTATTTCATCAAATTGTTCGGGCTGTCAAAAGTTCATTTATGGTCTGATTTTCAAAATTTTTTACTAGATAGTGCTCAAAAATCCCTACAAAAATGTCCGCTTGAGGACTACAATATCTCCTTTGGTTTCGGAGATATTCGACTTTTTTGTGCAATTTCGGCCAAGATCTGTTTTGTATTTTGCAATTTGCGAAGACATTTGTCGTTCGATTTAATTTTATGCATGGCTTTGCCTCGATAAGATTTCGAGCAAACTTCTCAGATAATGAGGTAGTCGTCGAGGAAAGCGTTGTGCAAAATTTTGGCAAGATTGGTCAAACAATGCGCTTGCAGTGGGTCTTGGGGTGAAAATCTGGCGATATACATATATGACAGCTATATCCAAATCTGAACCGATTTCTATGAAATTCACTAGTAATATCGAGAGCCACGAGAAAATCTTTCCTGCAGATACTGTGGCAATCGTCGAGGAAAGCGTTTTGTAAAATTTTTGGCAAGAAGGGTCAATAAATGCACTTGCTGTGACTCTTGAAGTTAAAATCAGGCGATATACACATATGGCATCTAAATCTGAACCGATTTCTATAAAATTCATCTATAATGTCGAGAAGCAAAAAAAAATCCTTCCTGCGGTATTTCGAGAGAATCGGTTTCCAAATGACCAATTGATTGCAATATTTCTGCAAATCGGACGAGAAGCTGACCCGGGCCCGCTCCGCTGCGCCTTATTTTACTTTATATGGAACAAAAGTTTCCTTGGAATATTTATTTTCGACAATTAAAGATCTTTTAGTAAAATACCATGCTATGAAAATAGTATATCGCTTGACTAACAGTTTAACAATATAAGTGGCTTTATCGGAATCCCATATAATCTTTATTGGTCTACGAATTTAAGTTTGGATGTAAGGTGTACTCCAATCATAAAATACTTCATTTCAGCCCGATATTCTCATGATGTCTGATTTAGTGATGTTTTCAGGGGAGAGGTTGTCCCTCAGATACTTGGCTCTGAAAAAATATCAGCATCGTGCTCTTCTCTCAAATACCATTTATTAAAACCCCATACTGCCATAGGTTTTGAGGGGGAGTTTACAGGCGTCTCCCAAACACATGGCCCCAAAATAGGTTATCAAATTCGTTTTCTAATCTCATTTAAACTCCTTATTGTAACAGTCACCAAATATGTCCGGTTTGGGGTATTGCCCTAAAAACTATGAATATTTAGTTTCCCTCTCTTTAAGACCCAAATTGTGAGCAAATTCGTCCTATTTGGGGGTTGTTATGGTGGTGGGACGTCAGCTAGACAGTTGGCCCCTAATGTTGATATTAGATACGTGGTCTACTCCCACACACCTTTAATTTGAGCCCCATACTTCCATAGACGGCTATCATGACCGGCTTGAGGGGTGTTTTGGGGGATGGGCGGCCACTCAGTGGATTGGCCTCGAAAATATATATCGGATTCATGTTTCACTTTAAAACCCATCTTTTTTGAGCCTCATATTGCAATAGTCAGCAAATACTTATTATTTGGGTGGTGTTGTGCAGGTGGCGTGGCCCCATAGACACTTTTTCCGAATTTTGATATCAAATTCGTTCTTTACTCCCAAAGACCTTTCATTTGAGCCCCATATTGCTATGGTCGTAAATTTGTGCCCTTTGGGGGATGATTTTGGTGAGAGGCGGCCCCCTAAACACTTGTTCCCATATTTGGATATCAGATTCGTATTCTGCATTCAAATACCTTTTATTTAAGCTCCATATTCCCATTGTCAGTAAATAAGTCCTATTTGGGGGTTGTTTTGGGGAAGGGGTGGACCCCCAGAAACGTGGTCCCACATTTGGATATCAGATTCGTATTCTACTCACAAATACCTTTCATTTGAGTCCCATATTGCCATGGTCGGTAAATATGTCCTATTTAGGGGTGTTTTGGGGCTTGTGGTGGTCCAACCTTGATACGACAATTGGATATCAGATACGTTTATTTGTCCTAAATACCTTTCATTTGAGTCCCGTATTGTCGTGATTGGTCTAAATATATGTTTGGTAGGTTTTAGGGTGGGGCAGTCCCCCTAGGTACCCCATCCGAAATTTGGAGATCACACAAAATTTCGCTTAAATCGCACAACCCATCTCCGAGATCTGGCGTTTCTGAAAATTATGGTAAGGGGAGGGTCCGCCCCCCTTCAGATATCAAAAAATATAGGAACCTATTTTCACCACGGGATCATCATGCACCATCTGTGAAAATTTCAAGAAAATCGGTTTAGCCGTTTCTGATTCTATTAGGAACACACAAACATACAAACAAACAAACATACAAACAAACAAACCTACAAACAAACACAAATTGATTTTTGTACAATATATAAGATGCGAGCTATGTCTTAATCTGAACCAATTTTGAGCAAACTTTATAGACATTGAATGAAAGATATAAATGGGAGCTATATGCAAATCTGAACCGATTTTTTCCAACTTCAATAGGCTTCGTCTCTAGGCCGAAAAGCATGCCTGTACCAAATTTGAAGACGATCGGATGAAAATTGCAACCTGTAGTTTGTACACAAATTAACATGGCCAGACGGACAGACCGAGAGACAGATGGACAGACAGACAGATTAGAAAGTGATTCTTAGTTGACCGGATTCTGAGTTGTACCACAGTAGTGGCGTAGGGTATAGAAACGGTTAAAAGTATGCAGGGGGCAACAATTAACGCAAACTTTTCCAAACAGACATTTTGACCGTTCATGTCAGTCAATATGGGGCTCAAATGAAAGGCATTGTGCGGTAGATATTGCACAAAAAATGTATTTCAAGTAATAAGGGTCGCCCCAACCCCAGCAATCCTCCAAATGAGTTTACTATTCGATCATGTAATATCATATATATTTCAAATATGATATTACATTTCTGCACCAACTAGATACCTATGTGGCACTATACCTCCTAAAATCTCCTTAAATAAGTTAAATGGCCCATCACGACAAGTCCCATATTGTCATGAAATGTATTTGAGAGTAGAAAACGAATCTGATATCCAATCGGGCCGAATCTTACGTATCCTTTACTATGAATCGCAATTCACACGTTCTGTTAATGACTTTTCTAAATATATATGACTGGCAAGACTACATTTTCAGCCAAATATTTGCGCCTCCTTGAGGCAAAATTGCAAATTTTGTCCATGAACATTCCACTAAGGAACAGCGGCAAACTTCTCACATATCAATTAGTGCAGTCCGATTCAAGTTTAAGCTCAATGATAAGGGGCCTACGGCGTGCCACAGTGCGGCACCTCATTGGGGAGAATTTTTACATAGCATAGTACCTCACAAATGTTGCCAGCATTAGGAGGGGGAAACCACCGCTGACAATTTTTTCTGATGGTCTCGCCAGGATTCGAACCCAGGCGTTCAGCGTCATACGCTACGGTGGCCCCCAAGAGGCCAAGAAGTCAAATAGAGCGATCAGTTTATATGAAAGCTATATAAGGGTATAAACCTATTTGAGCCATACTTTGCAAGGCTGTTGGAAGCTATAGCTTAACTTAACGTGCACAGTTACAGCAAAATCGGGTGGTAATTTTGCCTTATTTAGGATCAAGAATTAAAATCTGTAAATTGGTTTATGTGGGAGGTACAGGCATCAGATAATGAACGAATTTGAGCATACTTGGCACAGTGATTGAAGGTCAAAACACTACAACGTTGTACTCAAATGGAATGACTTTGGGACAATGGTGGGTAAAATTAAAAATTTCTTTACACTAGATTCTATACTTAGTGCTCTTTGTTTTAGTCGTTATTCAGACAGCAACGAATGAACGTGCGCTTGGGTGTATGCATAATTTTTGCAAAAACACTCAGCGAAATAACCTGTTGCAAATAATTATTTCAGGCTAGTTATTATCGTTGATATGCAGCGTTCAACATCCAATGCCTCGTTTGTTACAAGACATTTAAAAACAAGAGGAAAGTTTTTATACCCACCACCGAAGAATGGCTCAGCCGGTCCAGATATGTATTAAGCTGCCATAAAGACGCTCTTAGGCTCATAAAAGCCACATTTATTATCCGATATTGATGAAATTTGGGACAATTAGTTGTGTTAGGCCCTTCAACATCCTTCGTCAATTTGGCCCAGATCGGTCCAGATTTGGATATAGCTGCCATATAGACTGATCCCCCTGATTTAGGGTCTTAGGCCCATAAAAGCCACATTTATTATCCGATTTTGCCAAAATTTGGGACAGTGAGTTGTGTTAGCCCCTACGACATCCTTATTTGATTTGGCCCAGATCGGTCCAGATATGGATATAGCTGCCATATAGACTGATTCTCCGAGTTAGAGTCTTAGGCCCATAAAAGCCACATTTGTTATATGATTTTGCTGAAATTCGGAACAGTGAGTCATCTTAGGCCCTTCGACATCTTCCTTCAATTTGGAATTGATCGGTTAAGATTCAGATATAGCTGCCATATAGACTGATTTCTTGATTTAAGGTTTTGGGCTCATTAAAGGCCACCTCTTTGTCCGATGTCGCCAAAATTTGGGACAGTGAGTTAAGTTAAGTCCCTAGATGTACTTATGCTATATGGCATAGATCGGCCCAGAGTTGGATATAGCTGCCACATAGACCGATCTCTCGGTGTTAGGTTTTGGGGCTATAAAAGGCGAATTTTTTGTCCGATTTCACCGAAATTGGGGACAGTGTTTTGTGTTAGGCTCTTCGACATTTTTCTGCAACTTGGCCCAGATCGGTCCAGATTTATATATAAATGCCATATAGAGCGATATCCCATAAAAGGCCCATTTATAATCCGATTTCACTGAAATTTCACACAGTGACTTATGTTCGGTTTTTCGACATACGTGTCGTATATGGTTCTGATCGGTTTATTTTTAGATATAGCTACTGTACTTATTATTATTTGGTCCAAATCGGAACATATTTCGATATACCTTCGATATAAGTTATGCAATTTTCACCAGATTTTGATGAAAGGTGGTTTACATATATACCCGAGATGGTGGGTATCCAAAGTTCGGCCCGGCCAAACTTAACGCCTTTTTACTTGTTTGTTAACAGAAGGGGCGGACCCTCACCCTTATCCCAAAAGTACGACCCAAAAACAAAATTGGATAGATCGGAACAAAATGGAACTCAAGTGAAAGGTATTCAGAATTAGAGTACGAATTTTATATTAAAAATGGGTCCAAGTAAATGGGGGCCTCTACGACCACAAAACTCCCTAAAACAGGTATATTGGACGATAATCGATATATGGGACTCGAATGAAAGGCATTCGGGAGTACACTACGAATATGACACAAAAAATGATGTCGAAAGAATTGAGGGTTGCCCCAACCACAAAAAACCCCCATATGGGAATATTACTCTATCATAGCTAAATGAGGCTCAAATGAAAAGTATTTGGGAGCACATTACGAATATGACATTAAACTTTGTGTCCAAAAATCACCTACATTAGATTATTTGACCCGTTAAAACAATGGGGGTCAAGTGATAGAAATTTTTGAGTGGAGTGACACCACCCTCCATAAGACGCCCTCCACCAAACATGACAATATTGCAAATTTTGCCCATGAATATGCCATTAAGGAACAGGGGAAAACCTCCCACATATCAATTAGTGCAGTCCGAATTAAGTTTTTGGCTCAATGATTAGAGCCTCCTTTTTTTAGCCGAGTCCGAACGGCGAACCGCAGTGCGACACCTCTTTGGAAAGAAAATTTTACATAGCATAGTACCTCACAAATACTACTTGTTCCTATGGTCTTGCCAAGATTAGAACCCAGTCGTTCAGCGACATAGGCGGACATGCTATCCTCTGCACCAAACGCTTTGGTTCAAATCCCGGCGTGAACATCAGAAAAAAATGTAAGCGGCGGTTATCCCCGTGCTAGTGCTGGCTTCAATTGTGAAGTATCCTGTCATGTTGAAACTTCTCTACCAATTAGTGTCACTATGCAGGGCGCAGTTCATACTCGGCAATGAGCTAAAAAAATCTTTTATCGGACGGCACACATTGATATGAGAGAAATAACCCCTATTCCTTAATGGCATGTTCATGGGAATTGTAGTAGTATAGAACTGTGGAACAAAATTCATCTTTTTCGAAAATAACAGGAAAAACTGCTCCGATTGTGAAAGAAAAGAGGACTCGTGTTTAGGCGTTTTGAAAGTTTACCTCAAAAAGTAACCAAGCAAGAGGGGGAAGTTCACGACGTCTGCACATTTTACCTTCAAGCAATTCACTAAAGCGGAATTTTAGGTCCTTAAAAAAAAGGTAAAAACTTTTTTTAAATGGGCTTGTGGCTGACTAAAATATTCCAAAACAACTAAAAGCGTGCTAAGTTCGGACGGGCCGAATCTTATATACCCTCCACCATGGATCGCATTTGTCGAGTTCTTTTCCCGGCATCTCTTCTTAGGCAAAAAAGGATATAAGAAAAGAGTTGCTCTGCTATTAAAACGATATCAAGATATGGTCCGGTTCGGACCACAATTAAATTATATGTTCGAGACCTGTGTAAAATTTCAGCCAATTCGTATAAGAATTGCGTCCATTGGGGCTCACGAAGTAAAATAGAGAGAACGATTTATATGGGATCTGTATCGGGCTATAGACCGATTCAGACCATAATAAACACGTTTGTTGATGGTCATGAGAGGATCCATCGTACAAAATTTCAGGCATATCGGATAATAATTGCGACCTCTAGGGGTCAAGAAGTCAAGATCCCTGATCGGTTTATATGGCAGCTATATCAGGTTATAAACCGATTTGAACCTTATTTGACACAGTTGTTGAAAGTAAAAATAAAATACGTCATGCAAAATTTCAGCCAAATCGGATAGGAATTGCGCCCTCTAGAAGCTCAAGAAGTCAAATCCCCAGATCTGTTTACATGACAGCTACATCAGGTTATGGACCGATTTCAACCATACTTGCACAGTTGTTGGATATCATAACGAAACACTTCGTGCAAAAATTCATTCTGATCGGATAAGAATTGTGCCCTCTAGAGGCTCAAGAAGTCAAGACCCAAGATCGGTTTATATGGCAGCTATATCAGGTTATGCACCGATTTGAACCATACTTGGCACAGTTGTTGGATATCATAACGAAATACTTCGTGCAAAAATTCATTCAAATCGGATAAGAATTGCGCCCTCTAGATGGTCAAGAAATCAAGACCCAAGATCGGTTTATATGGCAGTTATATCAGGTTATGGACCGATTTGAACCATACTTGGCACTGTTGTTGGATATAATAACAAAACACGTCGTGCAAAATTTCATTCTGATCGGATAAGAATTGCGCACGCTAGAGGCTCAAGAAGTCAAGACCCAAGATCGGTTTATATGGCAGCTATATCAGGTTATGGACCGATTTGAACCATACTTGGCACAGTTTTTGGATATAATAACGAAACACGTAGTGCAAATTCATTCCAATCGGATAAGAATTGCGCACTCTAGAGGCTCAAGAAGTCAAGACCCAAGATCGGTTTATATGGCAGCTATATCAAAACATGGACCGATATGGTCCATTTGCAATACCAACCGACCTACACTAATAAGAAGTATTTGTGCAAAATTTCAAGCGGCTAGCTTTACTCCTTCGGAAGTTAGCGTGCTTTCGACGGACAGACGGACGGACGGACAGACGGACGGACATGGCTAGATCGACATAAAATGTCACGACGATCAAGAATATATATACTTTATGGGGTCTCAGGCGAATATTTCGGGTAGTTACAAACAGAATGACGAAATTAGTATACCCCCCATCTTATGGTGGAGGGTATAAAAATATTCACTATGAAATTTTATAAAAAGTCTCGGAATGCACCAAAATCCAAAAGCCAAGAATCACTAAAAATTTAAAGTATATTTTTGGTTTATAGTAGAACTTTTTGTAAGTTGGTTAAAATGAAGGGGGAACTTCCCCATCTTGTTTTATTACTTTGCAATGTAAACTTTCGCAATACGTGTCTTCACTTTTTGCCTCTTCTTTTATAAACAATGCACAGTGTTATTAAATCAAACATTCAATCATTGGAATCCAATGATTAACAATTTAGCTTTTTGGAAGAACAAACAAATAGCATAAAGATATACAAACATATTCAAAGAATTTAATAATTTACTACATCTTATCGTTGTGACTCTAAATGTAATAAATATTAAAATATTAACTTCGCACTTTAGATGTCTGCATACTCATACATGTGGGCCACTCGAATTTTATGCACTTTAAATTTGTCGAATAAAATCAGAATTAAAAAACTTATAATAGAGTCAAAATACCCTACTATAAATAATGTGATACATTTGTTTTTATACCCACCACCGAAGTATGGGTGGGTAGCGTAAAAATCTAAGACGATCTAGCCATGTCCGTCCGTCTGTCTGTTGAAATCACGCTACAGTCTTTAAAAAAAGAGATATTGAGCTGAAACTTTGCACAGATTCTTATTTTGTCCATAATCTGGTTAAGTTCGAAGATGGACTATATCGGACTATATCTTCATATAGCCCCCATATAGACCGATACTCCGATTTAGGGTCTTAGGCCCATAAAAGTCACATTTATTTTCCGATTTTGCTGAAATTCGGGACAGTGAGTTGTGTTGGGCCTTTCGACATTCTTCGTTAATTTGTCCAGATCGGTCCAGATTTGGATATAGTTGCCATATAGACCGATCCTCCGATTTAGGGTCTTAGGCCCATAAAAGTCACATTTATTATCCGATTTTGATAAAATTTGGAACAGTGGCCCTGATCAGATCAGATTTGAATATAGCTGCCATAAAGACCGATCCCTCGATTTAAAGTTTTGAGCCCATAAAAGGCGCATTTATTGTCCGATGTTGCCAAAAATTGGAACAGAGAGTTAAGTTAAGCACCTAGATCGATCAAGATTTGGATATAGCTGTCATGTAGACCAATTTGACCGCAATTGAGATTAAAAGGATTTAATTAAAATCGCGGTTCCAACTGTCAACCAAATTTAACATTTAATACGACCAAGGCCGAGACCCAGGTCGGTGCGGACTACCCCGCACGAGGTTGTGCAAAAAATAGAAGAATCCTTCGATGCCAAAACGTACACCTTGACGGTATGCATTGACATCGAGGGGGCTTTTAACAATAAGCGGACCGACACACTGATCCAATCCTTAGAGCAGTACCGAATGGACCCGGTCCTTACCAACTGGATAACCCATATGCTAAGGAAAAGGTGGATAAGTGGTGTGTCCCATGGCATAAATATAAGGGAGAAAGTGGCACGCCACAGGGAGACATTTTATCGCCACTCCTATGGGTGACCACCATAAATGACCTATTACGGATGCAGACTGAGGAGGGATTTGAATCCGTCTGCTATGCAGACGATGTTATTATACTTCTAAGGGGTAAGGATCCGAACGAGCTATGCAGAAGGGACGAAAGGGTCTTGCATATGGCAGAAGACTGGGCTAAACCCAGAGGTCTCAATGATAACCCAGAGAAGACTGAAATATGCCTATTCATGAGCAGCCAAGGTTAGCCAATTTAACGTCCCACATTTCCTCATTATAACGATTTCGATATCTGACAAGTTCAAATACTTCGATGCGATCTTGGACAGGAGACTGAATTGGAAGTGTCACATTCAGGAGCGTACTGAGAAGGCTCACAGATGTTGCGCACTATGTAGACGGGCCGTAGGCTTGAAATGGGCCTGAATCCGAGAATAATCCACTGGCCCTACAGGGGCGTGATTAGACCAATTCTTACTTACGCCTCAGTAGTTTGGTGGACAGCTATGGAGAAAAAGTGCAACATAAGGACCATACAACAGGTTCAGAGAACATGTTGTCTTGGCATAGGCCGAGCGATGAGGACCACGCCCAGTAGGGCACTAGAGACTATTCCAGATATCCGACCCATTGACATACAGATTAAGTGTGAGGCAGCCAGCTATGGAGAAAAAGTGCAACATAAGGACCATACAACAGGTTCAGAGAACATGATGTCTTGGCATAGGCCGAGCGATGAGGACCACGCCCACTAGGGCACTAGAGACTATTCCAGATATCCGACCCATTGACATACAGATTAAGTGTGAGGCAGCCACTGCGGCTATGAAACTAAAGGCGATAGAAGAATGAATTGAGGATGGGATCAGCTCATACCATCGCTGTACAATCGAGGCGACGATAAGAAACCTGGAAGGAAGGGAAGAGATTTCCGATCGGATAACTGAGATGAACCTTGAAGTCGAGTGCGAGACACTGCTGCCATCGGCACAGTCTAGTATTGTCATCTTGAAGATTATGTTACACGTATGGTTCAAAGCTGGAGGACAGAATAGACCTGGGTGTCCACATTAAGAACCCAGGTACTGAGCTCTGTTGTAGACTGCAGGCGGAGATCCGGGCGAGCACGGAATGCGTGAAGTGGTGTGATGCTAACGCAGGGACGTCGAGTGTGAAAATCTTTACCGACAATAAAATTGCCATAAGGACAATAACAACCAGAACGGTAAATTCACGAACAGTCTTGCAGTGTAAGAAGGAGATTAACGCCTTCTCTGAGGATGGCAAAATCCGCATCGTTTGGGTGCCCGGCCACAACGGAGTAAGGGGAAATGTGAGGGCAGACGATTTGACGGTGAAGGCCAGAGGACTACCGTCAATAACCTTGGTTAACCCATAGCCTTTCGGGTCGACGCAGTCCGAGTTAAGGGAGTGGGCGACGAATGCGCATTCAACGTTGTGGAACGGAGAAACGGTCGGTAGGACGGCGAAAAAATCCTATGGGGGGATCCAGATCGTGAGCAGACAAGGCTATTACTGAAAGAAAGCAAGATGGAGGTCAGTAAAGCTATTGGTATCATAACGGGACTCATAGGACTACGAGCTCACTTATGTAAAACCGGTGCGGCAAGTTATAGCATGTGTAGGGCATGCGGGGAAGATGATGAGACGTTGGAGCATTTCCTTTGTCATTGCCCTGCTTTCGCATCTAACAGATACTGGTACTTAGGTGGAGATACAATACCAGAAATGAACCAACTTAGTGGAGTGGTATTGAAAACAATTAAGGATTTTGTAAGTACCACCGAATTGCGAACTTAAAATTTTCTTTTTAGAGGTTACTTATAGTTTTTAGAGCGCACAACAAGCCGATTACTGGATTAGGTGTATGTGCATAGTGGCATGGGGCGAATTAATATCTGCACCCTCTTTTCAACCTTACCTAACCTAACCTAAGACCGAGATATCGATGCATTCAACAGCTTTATCCCAATATCATCCGAGCTAAACTATACTCGGATGACTTTTGAGAGTTCTAATGCAACTCACTGTTCAAAATTTCGGCGAAAGTGAATCAAAAATACGCCTTTTATCAGGTTAGAAGACTTCAGAAGTTCGGTATATATCATCTTGGAATAATCTGGCTTATGTGATTTTGGAAACGAATAATAAAGCATACGAATTTTCTGCAAAATTTCAATTTGCAAGCTTTACTCGTTTGAGAGTTCGCTTGCCTTCGAGAGAAAGACGGACGAACATGGGTAGATCGACTTAAAATATCATGGCGACTAAAAATATTTTGTAGGGTTTTGGACGAATATTTCGAGAAGTTTCAAAAGGAATGACGAATTAATTATACCCCCATCCTACATTGGAGGGTATACAAATATGTCTACATTCCTTGTGGTGTGCTTGTGCTTTTATTTTGAAGAGGGCAATAAATTAGTGCGTATTAAAGAAATGACGAAAAGAAAAACGTACATAGAAATGAATCACTTTCCCAATGTCATTGCCGAACACATAAAACGTGAATAATCTAAATAAATATTTCTATTTTTAGTAACATGTGCTTTTTATTAAGATTTATTAAGCGATTCAGGTTTTCAAATAAAAAGTTCAATTTTCTTCTGTCGGAGCTAAACTACAAAAGGCACGTGTCTAGCGTTGTATATTCAAAGTCGCAATTGGCTATTGCTTTTCATTCCTTTGTCCAAGATATGGCATAGTTTGTTGGTGGCATATAGATTTTGAATTTGAGGGACTGTACCTCTTAAAGCCTTTTAGTCGTTGCCTTTCCTTATATTTATACCCACCATCATAGGAAGGGGGTATACTCATCTAGTCATTCCGTTTGTAATAGTTTGATCGTTTTGACACCCTAATCGTTCTAGCCATGTCCGTCCGTCCGTCTGTGAAAATCATGGTAGCGATCGAATGCATAAAGCAGACACTTCTTTTTGATGTAGGTCGTTGGGAGTTGCAAATGGGCCATATCGCATCAGATCTGAATATAGCTCCCATATGAAGTGGTCCTTCTGCTTGACTTCTTGAGCCCCAATAAGCCGCAATTGTTATCCCATGATTTCCAACATCCGTGTTAAGTATGATCCATATGTGGATTTCTTCAGCCGCGTTAAATTTTTTACAGATGCTTTTTTATAATAGAGCTCTAACCATATAGCTTAACCGATCTACCGATTTGAGATCATGGCTCTGAATGCCACAATTTTTTTCCGATTTGTCTAAAATTTTGAAAAGAGGGTGCGGAAATTAATCCGTTCCCACGCCAGAATTTTGCACGTCGTGCTCGATTATAATTTCCAAAGTCTATGGTAAGTAGGGTCCAAGAAGATCTATAACCTAATATATTGGTTGCCCAAAAAGTAATTGCGGATTTTTTAAAAGAAAGTAAATGCATTTTTAATAAAACTTAGAATGAACTTTAATCAAATATACTTTTTTACAGTTTTTTTCTAAAGCAAGCTAAAAGTAACAGCTGATAACTGAGAGAAGAAAGAATGCAATTACAAAGTCACAAGCTGTGAAAAAATTTGTCAACGCCGACTATATGAAAATTCCGCAATTACTTTTTGGGCAACCCAATAGCTTCCTAAAAGCTTAAATTTTTGGCTGATTTTGATGTTTGCTATTATCGATATCGGTCTTTTCCCTTGTAGAGCACCCATATAAACCGATTTCCCAAAAAGCCTTCTTCGACCTCTAGAAGCTTAAAATGTAGCTTGAATTAATAGAAATTCGGAATGGTAGTAAGTTACCGAGATTAAGTCCGGCCAAACGTCTTAACTTGTTTTTGCTAAATTTGGATGGTCAAACATGGATTGAGTCATTTAATAATTTTATTAGCCATTTATTATACCTTACGACAATACTATGGTGCAGAGTATTTTAACTTGGTGCATTTGTTTGTAACACCTACAAGGAAGAGAGACAGTTCCATTAATAAGTAGATGGACTGACTGAGAGTCACTTCCTTATTCGATTTAGCTTTGCTTGCTGTCTGCCTTTCCGTCTGTTCGACTGTCTGTCCGTATATATACAAAGTACATCCGATCGTCTTCTTATTGGGTAAGTCAACTTTTTTGGCCTAGAGATGAGGCCTATTGAAATCAGTTTAGATTAGGATATAGCTCTGTCTGATTTGAACCAATATTTCAAAAATGTTGCCATTTTAAACCGATTGTCATGAAATCTGGCATATGAGATTCTCTTATGACTCTTGACATTACTGTTGAATTTCAAAGAAATCGGTTGAGATTTAAATAAAGCTACCATATATTTGTATGGATTGTCTGATTTTCCCCTCCACGGCCTTTGCAAGCACATTTAACAACGAATCTTTCCAAAATTTTGCCCAGCGCTTTTCTTTTAAACTCCCACAATACCTCCGGATTTTGGTTGAAATTGATTCAGTTTTGGTTGAAGTCGGTTCAGATTTGGATTTGTAATTTGTTAAGAGATTCTCATGAAATTTGACGCAAAGGATGCCATTATGACTTCCAGTATCATAGTAGTATTTCGTACAAATCGGTTACACATACATACGTGTCACCCGTTTTAACCTTTTATATGGGCCCCATTTGTAAAATGATCAATACAAAATTTTGCATGAAAGTTTCTCTTATAAGTCTTCTGATCATATTTAGGTTAGGGTAGGTTGAAAAGAGAACGTAGATATTAATCTATGTCTGATGATGGTATAGAATGTGTACCACCAAGTCAGAACGATTCACAACTGTTTGTGCTGAATTCATCCGTTAAAACATGCATCTTTTATGGGCCTAAAAACTTAAATAGGGAGATCGCTATATGTATATGGCAGCTATATCCAAATATAGATCGATCTGGGCAAGAATGTCGTGAAAGTGAGTCGACATAAAAAAGTCGTGGAAAACCACGTACCTTTCTAATCTGAATATTAGAAGTCTCATCTAACTTTAAAAAATAATTAAAAACGAGTAAAAGCGTTCTAAGTTTGGCCGGGCCGAATCTTATATACCCGCAACCATGGATCGCATTTGTCGAGTTCTTTTCTCAGTATCTCTTTTTAGGCCAACAGAATTGCTATGCTATTGGAGCTATATCAGGCTATGGTCCGATGGAGACTATAGTAGAAGTCATTGTGAATTCTTTAGGTGCTCAAGACGTAAAATAGGAGATTAGTTTATATGGGAGCTGTATCAGGCAATAGACCGATTCAGACCATATATGACACGTATGTTGAAGGTCATGGGAAAAGCCGTTGTATAAAATTTCACCCAATAACAGGAACCCGTATGGCCCATTTACAATTTCACCCGACCTTCATTTTGTACAAAATTTCAAGAGGCTAGCTTTACTCCTTCGAAAGTTAGCGTGCTTTCGACAGACTGACGAACGGACATGGCTAGATCGACTTAAAATGTCATGACGATCAATAATATATATAATTTATGGGGTCTTAGAAGAATATTTCAAGAAGTTACAAACAGAATGACAAAATTAGTATACTCCCATCCTATGGTGGAGGATATAAAAATAAAGTACCTGAATATCGGTTTGCATACTTAAAATGCGCACTTTCAATAGATGAATGCAAATTATATCATCTAGGGTAGATTGCCTGAACTCAGGGACACAATTCTCTGTGTCCACAATACGTCGCTGGAATAGTCTTCCATTCAACGTTCAATGCATAAGCAATTTTAAAACCTTTAAAAAAGAGCTGTTTAAACAATTTGAATAAACAAATAATGCTTAGTTTGATTGACTTTAATATATTAATCTTCTTATATATAAAAATCATTTTTTTTTGTTTGTTTGTTTGTTTGTATGTTTGTGTGTTCCTTATAGACTCAGAAACGGCTGAATCGATTTTCTTGAAATTTTCACAGATGGTGTACAATGACCCCGTGGTGAAAATAGGGTACTACATTTTTTGATATCTGAAGGGGGGCGGACCCTCCCCCTTACCCTAATTTTCAGAAACGCCAGATCTCGGAGATGGGTTGTGCGAAATTTTGTGTGCTCTCATATAGTACCCGAAAAATAAAAATTTGGTATCCAAATTTCGGATGGGGTACCTAGGGGGGCTGCCTCACCCCTAAAACCTACCAAACATATATATAGACCAATCACGACAATATGGGACTCAAATGAAAGGTATTTAGGTAAGAAAACGTATCTGATATCGAATTGTCGGACAAAGTGCTAGGGGGACCACCCCAACCTCCAAAACACCCCTAAATCAGACATATTTACCGACCATGGCAATATGGGACTCAAATTAAAGGTATTTGCGAGTAGAATACGAATCTGATATCCAAATGTGGGACCACGTTTCTGGGAGTCCACCCCTTTCCCAAAACACCCCCCTAACAGGACTTATTTACTGACCATGAGAATATGGGGCTTAAATAAAAGGTATTTGAATGTAGAATACGAATCTGATATCCAAATACGGGACCAAGTGTTTAGGGGGGTCTCCCACCAAAAACATCCCCCAAAGGGGACAAGTTACGACCATAGCAATATGGGGCTCAAATTAAAGGTCTTTGGGAGTAAAGCACGAATTTGATATCAATATTCGGAAAAAGTGTCTATGGGGCCACCCCACCCCCACAACACCACCTAAATAGTAAATATTTGCTGACTATTGCAATATGAGGCTCAAATAAGAGGGTTTTAAAGTGTAACACGAATCCGGTATATATTTTCAAGCCCAACTCACTGAGTGGCAGCCCCCCCAAGCCGGTCATGAAAGCCGACTATGGAAATATGGGGCTCAAATTAAAGGTATGTGGGAGTAGACCACATATCTGATATCAACATTAGGGGCCAACTGTCTAGCGGACGTCCCACCACCATAACAACGCCCAAATAGGACATATTTGCCCACAAGACAATTTGGGTCTTTAAAAGAGTGGAACTAAATATTCATAGTTTTTAGGGCCAATACCCCAAACCTTACATATTTGCTGACTTTTGCAATAAGGAGCTTAAATGAGATTAGAAAACGAATTTGATATCCAATTTTAAGGGCAATGGCAATATGGGGTTCAAATAAATGAAATATAGATAGAATAGAGCACGTTGCTGATATATTTTCCGGGCTTAGTGTTTGGGGGACCACCCCAATCCCCAAAACAGCCCTAAATGTGGCATATTTACCGACCATGTCAATGTGGAGCTGATATGAAATTGATACTCACTTTCGGGACCAATTTTCTGGGGTTCTATCCCTATCCCAAAATACCCCACAAACGTCAATTATTTACTCACCATCGCAATATGGGGTTCAAATAAAGGTATTTGGGAGTAGAATACGAATTTGATAACCTATTTTGGGGCCATGTGTTTGACCCCAACCCCCAAAACACCCCTAAATCAGACATATTTACCGACCATGGCAATATGGGACTCAAATTAAAGGTATTTGCGAGTAGAATACGAATCTGATATCCAAATGTGGGACCAAGTTTCTGGGAGTCCACCCCTTTCCCAAAACACCCCCCTAACAGGACTTATTTACTGACCATGGCAATATGGGGCTTAAATAAAAGGTATTTGAATGTAGAATACGAATCTGATATCCAAATTTGGGACCAAGTGTTTGGGGGGGGGGTCTCTCACCAAAAACATCCCCCAAAGCGGACAAGTTACGACCATAGCAATATGGGTCTCAAATTAAAGGTCTTCGGGAGTAAAGCACGAATTTGATATCAATATTCGGAAAAAGTGTCTATGGGGCCACCCCACCCCCACAACACCACATAAATAGTAAATATTTGCTGACTATTGCAATATGAGGCTCAAATAAGAGG
Organism: Stomoxys calcitrans; assembly: GCF_963082655.1. Lineage (NCBI taxonomy): Eukaryota > Metazoa > Arthropoda > Insecta > Diptera > Muscidae > Stomoxys > Stomoxys calcitrans. The sequence continues at coordinate 130,541,021 of NC_081553.1, forward strand.
GTTTTAAAGTGTAACACGAATCCGGTATATATTTTCAAGCCCAACTCACTGAGTGGCCGCCCCCACCAAGCCGGTCATGAAAGCCGACTTTGGAAATATGGGGCTCAAATTAAAGGTATATGGGAGTAGACCACGTATCTGATATCAACATTAGGCGCCAACTGTCTAGCGGACGTCCCACCACCATAACAACGCCCAAATAGGACATATTTGCCCACAAGACAATTTGGGTCTCTAAAAGAGTGGCACTAAATATTCATAGTTTTTAGGGTCAATACCCCAAACCTTACATATTTTCTGACTTTTTCAATAAGGAGCTGAAATGAGATTAGAAAACGAATTTGATATCCATTTTTAAGGGCAATGGGCTTAGTGTTTGGGGGACCACCCCAATCCCCAAAACAGCCCTAAATGCGGCATATTTACCGACCATGTCAATGTGGAGCTGATATGAAATTGATACTCACTTTCGGGACCAATTTTCTGGGGTTCTATCCCTATCCCAAAGTACCCCACAAACGTCAATTATTTACTCACCATCGCAATATGGGGTTCAAATAAAGGTATTTGGGAGTAGAATACGGATTTGATAACCTATTTTGGGGCCATGTGTTTGGGGGATGCCTCACCTGTAAACTCCTCTTAAGCCAATGGCAATATGGGGTTTAAATAAATGGTATTTGAGAGAAGAGCACGATGCTGATATTTTTTTCAGGCCAAGTATTTGGGGACCACCTCTCCCCCGAAAACACCACTAAATCAGGCATCAGGAGAATATCTGAAATGAAGTATTTTAAGAATGGAGTACACCTTACATCCAAACTTAAATTCGTAGACCAATAAAGATCATGTGGGATTCAGATAAAGGCACTTATATTGTTAAACTGTTAGTCAAGTTTGCGTGGTACTTCACTTAAAGATCTTTAATTGTCGAAAATAAATATTCCAAGGAAACTTTTATTCCATATAAAGAAAAAGAAGGCGCAGCGGAGCGGGCCCGGGTCAGCTAATGGTATATAATTCATATTAGTTTTGGCCATGTTATAATAGTTCCAAGACACGAAAAATCAATTTGCAGCTCCTAGCTGGATATTTCTCTGCTTATTGTGGAAAATTTTGTATTTAAAGCTATGATCTTCTTACATATCTACATATTGAAATTCTTCAAACAAAGAAACATACAAACATAAATAAAAAATATGCCAAAAGTCTGCTATTTTAATTTTTCCATACAGTACTATTTGTGGTACCAATAACACAAATAAGGCAATAAACTCAATTTCAAGATTGGTTGCCTCAACCGAACAGTTTATGAAACTTTGTAGTATGTGGAACCATCAGCATTCGGTTGGCAAAAAATTTTGGATGAAGCAACGAATCTGTTATCTGTGTGTAGACCTACCATGATAACCTTGTGGGTATCCTCGTATTACCTTGTGCCAACATTGGTGGTTGAACTTGGAATTTAATATTTATTAGGAGACCTTATCAATGCAACAAAACTAGATTGTTAGATTGATAAAGTGTTGGTAAGTAAATGCCAATTTTAGCGAGTTCAGTCGTTGGTCCATATTTAATTTATCAATGGATTAATATATTATGTGATATGGGAAAAATGCAGAAATCCATAGCTGGTATAAAAAGCCCTGGCTGACCATGAAGTTCAAGACATTTGGTAGTATGAAGTTCTTGTTGATTGTAGCTGTTTGCATTTTGACCGGTAAGAAACTTGTCGTCGTTATTACTACTAACATTTTTAACTATCTTCCATTGTTGGCTTACAGTTTCGGCCAACCCGCCATTCGATGACAACATGAATCAAATTCATGGCGAGAATGGCTGGTATGTGCCTCGCTCTGATGGCACCTACTATTGGGTGCCCAAGGGTTCGTGGGTAGATCCTGAGCCCAGGTTGTCGACAGTTCCCGTTACATTCTACCTCTATACCAGAGCCAACCCCAGTTCAGGCACTAAAATCAAGGATGATCGGGCTTCGATTCAAGGATCACACTTTAATCCTTCGAAACCCACTTACTTTGTTATTCATGGCTGGACTCAAAGTTACACTTCCGGAATGAACAAGGATATTCGGTCTGCTGCTTTGAGGGCTTTTGACTGCAATGTCATCGTAGTTGATTGGGCTCGCGCTCGTTCGGTGGAGTACGCCAGTTCAGTTCTGGCCGTTCCAGATTCCGGCAAAAAGGTCGCTGCCATGATTGATTTCCTAAACATTGAATTTGGTATGCCTTTTTCAACTTTGACCATTGCCGGTCATAGTTTGGGCTCCCATGTTGCAGGATTCGCTGGTAAGAATGTTAAGAATGGAAAAGTGCAAACCATTATCGGTATGGACCCAGCATTGCCTCTCTACAACTACGACAAGCCCGCTAAGCGTTTGGCCGATACCGACGCTGTCTACGTTCAAAGTATTCACACGAATGGTGGCCAGTTGGGTTTCCTGAAACCCATTGGAAAAGGTGCCTGCTATCCCAATGGGGGTGAGAGTCAGCCAGGATGTATTCTTGATCTTAGTGGTGCCTGTGCTCATGGGCGTTCTACTACTTACTACGCTGAAGCTCTGGCTGATAATGATTTCGGAACCATCAAGTGCAACGACTACAAAACAGCAGTAAAAAAGAATTGTGGTTCTACTTTCTCCTCTGTCCGTATGGGTGCTCGTGATCGCGGTCAAGAAGTTGCTGGTATTTTCTATGTACCTGTTCACAGCAAAGCCCCCTTCGGTGTTCTCCATTGATTATAAAAAATTAAAGAGAATAAAAAAGTAGCTACATATTGGCAAATATTTGAAAAAAAACGATTTATTTATTATTTTTGGCTTAAATAGAACTAAAGCATGTTTATTAAAGCAAAATCGACGATAGAAATAAGGGAGAAGCTGGAAACCTTTGGCTATGATATTTTCGAATACTTATTGTAATTTTTCTCTGCTATAGATTAGTAATCTCAAAGATTTATAATTGGTTTACTCCTTATTGTTGGTGTGGTAGCAGTCGTTGTGTTCTATCTTTCGATTCAGGAACTCTGCGACATAGATGGGTTGCGTCCAGAGGGATCCGGGTCCGAGTCGAGTGGCATCAATCCTTGCTCTGTATGAATTAAAGCGGCTCCATCTGCGGGATCGTAATTGAGCCAGAACTACTCTGGTTTGCCGGAGGAAGTCAATTTCTTCATGTGCAATGAGAGGCGGTCGTTCTCCAAGGACCATATTCACCCGGTTGCTATTCACCGCATCTGCTACCGTATCTGCATGAATGTTGTCCAGACCCGCTTTATAAACTGATTTATCCAGAGGTTCTTTCTTGTAGCGCTGAACCTCTCGCTCTAGATCATAATGATCCACCTTGATCCTGGGCGGTAGATACGTATCCACAAGATGATGATTTGGATGATCCCTGCGATAACAGCCCAGAAGATATGTATTAAACAGAATATAATTATGCCTTCACACGGTTACTATATTTGTCTCCCGATAAAAGTGGGATGAAATGGAGGATTGGTAGAGGTTAAACAGAGCCGGAGATATCATCCCCCTCCCTCACTCTAAGGTGTTTCGATTTCTTATCCCTAAATTTCACAAATGACTGGCGACCACACACATAATTCGCGACCCATTATTTCAAACTTGGCTGGAAGGACATGCAGTCTTCGGCGAATGAATATTCTTTCACGAGGCTCAGGAGGAGTACCCCCTCAAGCGACCTGACTTCTGGTCGGTGTCGACGACATTCGGAAAACTCTACACTGATGATAAAGAATCTTGATCTATCTGGAGTCGAGTACCTTACAACTGTCCTCAGCCCGTCTTTGAACATTCAATAGCATTCCTATAAGCCTGGAAGGGACGCGAGTAAGGGCGAATCGTGCAGACCGATCTCCCTTCTATCACAAGTAGCCAAGACGTTTGAGGGACAGCTTCTCCCGAGCCTTGTGGGGGAATTTTTCGTTCGCCGAGCAACAGCGTGGATTCCGAAGACTGCATAGCACAGCAACTGCTTTGCACATTTACCGTGCCTTCAATCAGCCCAGGCCATGTGATAGGATGGTCCTCGTGGCACTAGACCTATCGAACGCATTCAACACTGTCAGCCATGCCAAACTAATTCAGGATATCGCCAATACGTCGCCCCAAACAGGCCTGAAATGCTGGATCGCGAATTATCGCCAGTCATTTGTGGAATTTAGGGATAAGAAATCGAAACAGCGTAGAGTGAGGGAGGGGGATGATATCTCCGGCACTGTTCAATCTCTACCTATCCTCCATTTCATCGTGTGAAGGCATAATTATATTCTGTTTAATACATATCTTTGGGCTGTTGTCGCAGGGATCATCCAAATCATCATCTTTTGGATGGGTATCCACCGCCAAGGATCAAGGTGGATCGTTATAATCTAGAGCAAGAGGTTCAGCGCTACAAGAAAGAACCTCTGGATAAATCGGTTTATCAAGCGGGTCTGGACCACATTCATGCAGAGATGGTAGCATATGCGGTGAATAGCTACCGGGTGAATGTGGTCCTTGAAGAACGACCGCCTCTCATTGCACATGAAGAAATTGACCTCCCCCGGCAAACCAGAATAGTTTTGGCTCAATTACGATCCACCAAACTGATGCCAACATGGAGGATGTATTACCCGATTGTGACCAGGAAGGACCACACGACACACGGCACATGTTTACCTGCCAAGCCAGACCCACTCGACTCAGACCCGGATCCCTTTGGACGAACCCCATCCTTGTCGCAGAGTTCCTGGATCGAAAGCAAGAACACAACGACTGCTACCACAAAAACAATAAGGAGTTACCCTTTGAGATTACTAATCCATCTTTGAGATTACAAATCCCTATCGGAGAAAAATTACAATAAGTATTCGAATATATAATATCCAAGGTTTCCAGCTTCTCCCTTATTTCTGTCGTCAATTGCGTAAATAAAAGTGTTTTAGTTCTATTTAAGCCAAAAATAATAAATAAATCGTTTCTTTTCAAATATTTGTCAATATGTAGCTACTTTTTTATTCAATAGCATTTTTTTCATAATCAATTGAGAACACCGAAGGGGGCTTTGCTGTGAACAGGTACATAGAAAATACCAGCAACTTCTTGACCGCGATCACGAGCACCCATACGGACAGAGGAGAAAGTAGAACCACAATTCTTTTTTACTGCTGTTTTGTAGTCGTTGCACTTGATGGTTCCGAAATCGTTATCAGCCAGAGCTTCAGCGTAGTAAGTAGTAGAACGCCCATGAGCACAAGCACCAGTAAGATCAACAACACATCCTGGCTGACTCTCACCCCCATTGGGATAGCAGGCACCTTTTCCAATGGGTTTCAGGAAACCCAACTGGCCACCATTCGTGTGAATACTTTGAACGTAGACAGCGTCGGTATCGGCCAAACGCTTAGCGGGCTTGTCGTAGTTGTAGAGAGGCAATGCTGGGTCCATACCGATAATGGTTTGCACTTTTCCATTCTTAACATTCTTACCAGCGAATCCTGCAACATGGGAGCCCAAACTATGACCGGCAATGGTCAAAGTTGAAAAAGGCATACCAAATTCAATGTTTAGGAAATCAATCATGGCAGCGACCTTTTTGCCGGAATCTGGAACGGCCAGAACTGAACTGGCGTACTCCACCGAACGAGCGCGAGCCCAATCAACTACGATGACATTGCAGTCAAAAGCCCTCAAAGCAGCAGACCGAATATCCTTGTTCATTCCGGAAGTGTAACTTTGAGTCCAGCCATGAATAACAAAGTAAGTGGGTTTCGAAGGATTAAAGTGTGATCCTTGAATCGAAGCCCGATCATCCTTGATTTTAGTGCCTGAACTGGGGTTGGCTCTGGTATAGAGGTAGAATGTAACGGGAACTGTCGACAACTTGGGCTCAGGATCTACCCACGAACCCTTGGGCACCCAATAGAAGGTGCCATCCGAGTTAGGCACATACCAGCCATTCTCGCCATGAATTTGATTCATGTTGTCATCGAATGGCGGGTTGGCCGAAACTGTAAGCCAACAATGGAAGATAGTTAAAAATGTTAGTAGTAATAACGACGACAAGTTTCTTACCGGTCAAAATGCAAACAGCTACAATCAATAAGAACTTCATGCTACCAAATGTCTTGAACTTTATGGTCAGCCATGGCTTTTTATACCAGCTTTGGATAATCTGATGTGTTCCAATTATGCATTTTTCCCGTATCGCAAATTTAATAATCAATTAATAAATCAAATATGGACCAACCACTGAACTCGTTAAAATTGGCACTTACTTACCAATACTTTATCAATATAACAATCTTGTTTTGTTGCAATTGATAAGGTCTCCTAATAAATATTAAATTCCAAGTTCAACCACCAATGTTGGTACAAGGTTATACGAGGATACCCACAAGGTTATCACAGTAGGTCTTTGTTAAGACGAATGTAAAAATTATAAAAATTTAAAAGAAATTCCGATTTGATCGACATCAAAATGTTGCGATGAACTTTCATTTTCAATTGCCTTCCACTTCACCCTAACGTTTTAGGGTTTGTTTCTATGGATTCTGCTGAAAATTTCCACAAATTAATTTAGTTGAAGGGTCTATGCACTGAAAGCATATTGTTTCATCGCTTTAATTATCGCATTTCATTAGTGTGTTTTAATTAATTCAATGAAAATTTTCATTAATACAAAGATAATATTCATTAATGCAATGAAAAGTTTCATTACTGTACATTTTGTCATTTAATGGTTTTATTAAATGCATAAAACAGAATTCATTGATGGAATGAAAATGTTTTTTCCAAAATAAAATTTAATTATGTGAACATTGTATTAATGATATATACTACTATGTATTATAAAGCAGTATAGAATAAAATAGCAAAAATAAGTATAAAGGCGTTATGCTCGGCCGGGCCGAACTTTGGATACCCACCACCTCGGGTATATATGTAAATCACCTTTCATCAAAATCCGGTGAAAATTGCATACCTTATGTCCCATAGTAGTTATATCGAAATATGTTCCGATTTGGACCAATAAGTAGAAGCCATGGTTCAATTGTGTATAACAAAATATTGGTCTTTTTAGTAGCAATATCTAAAAATAAACCGATCTGAACCATATACAGTATGGACCTTAAAAAGCCTAACAAAAGTCAATGTGTCAAATTTCAGTTAAATCGGATTATAAATGCCCCTTTTTTGGGGCCAAGCCTTTCAATCGGGATATCGGTCTATATGGCAGCTATATGCAAATCTTCATCGATCTAGACCAAATTGCAGAAATATGTTGAGGGGCTTAACTTAACTCTCTGTCTAAAATTGCGGCAGTATCGGACAATAAATGCGCCTTTTATGGGCCCAAAACATTAAATCGAAAGCTTGGTTTATATGGCAGCTATATCCAAATCTAGACCGTGCTGAGTGAAATTGAAGAAGGATGTCGAAGTGCCTAACACAACTCACTGTCCCAAATTGCGGCGACATCGGACAATAAATGCGTTTTTTATGGCCCCAAAACTTAAAACCGAGAGATCGGTCTATATGGCAGCTATATCCAAACCTGGACCGATCTGTACCATAATGCAGAAGTATGTCAAGGGGCTTAACTTTACTCACTGTCCCAAATTTAGGCGACATCGGACAATAAATGCGCCTTTTATGGGCCTAAGACCCTAAATCGGAGGATCGGTCTATATGGCAGCTATATCCAAATTTAGACCGATCTGCGCCAAATTGACGGCGGATGTCGAAGAGCCTAAGGCAACTCACTGTCCCAAATTTCAGCAAAATCGGATAATAAATGTGACTTTAATGGGCCTACTACCCTAAATCGGCGGATCGGTCTATATGGGGGCTATTTCAAGATATAGTCCTATATAGCCCATCTTTGAACTTAACCTGATTATGGACAAAAAAAAAAAAAGAATCTGTGCAAAATTTAAGCTCAATATCTTTATTTTTGAAGACTGTAGCGTGATTTCAACAGACAGACGGACGGACATGTCTAGATCGTCTTTGATTTTTACGCTGATCAAGAATATATATACTTTATAGGGTCGGAAATGGATATTTCGATGTGTTGCAAACGGAATGACAAAATGAATATACCCCCATTCTTCGGTGGTGGGTATAAAAAAGTTGTTGAAGAACGTTAAAAACTTAATGATTTTAATCAATGAAAATGCTTTCATTACCTAAATGACGATTTCGTAACATAATTTGCATGCCATTAAGTACTTGCAAACGAAGGTTCGAATACCCGTTTAGTCAAAAAAAAAATGTTTTTCTTTAAACTTATTTTAGAAAATTTGGCATGAAAAAATATGCATTTCGTATTATTATTTTTTAAATTTTGTTATCCTTTTCTTTAAATTTAATTAATTGAGACACTTATTACTGTGCAGTCATACTAATTAAGTTATTTCGTCATAAGGAAGACGATGTCGGTGGGCTAGAGGATGCGTACCAGACTACCAAATCAAAAGAATTCCGAGAGCAATTATTAATCGAACGAAAACAAGCAGAGCGAGCGGAACAAAAAAAATAAATTATTATTATAAAAAATTATTACAAGAAAATAAATAATTTTCTATTGATTGAATGAAACTAGTTTCATTAATGCAATAAATCTCTACGCTGGTTCCAAAACAATGACAAATTTCATTGCATTAATGTAAAATTTCATTCCGGTTACGAAGGATTTCCTTTCAGTGTGTGTACTTTTCATACCGAATTTCTGCGGAATGGGCTAGGCATTGAAGCTTCTAAGAGCCGAATAATGCTAATCGGGAGATCGGTTAATAAGGGTGCTATGAATCGCACTAAGCACGGTTGTTGGAACTCATAATAGAACACTACGTCTAAATTTCAGCATAATCGCATAACAATTGCGGCTTTCAAGGGCTCAAGTTGTCAAATCGGAAGTTTGGTATACACTAGTGAGAACTACATCAGGTTGTAGACTGATTTGTATCGCACTTGGTACAGTTGTTGGAAGTCGTAACAGAACACAACATGCTAAAGTTTAGCCAAATGAGGCTTCTAGAGCATCAAGAATTAAACCCGAATGACCTCTTTATATGAGAGCTACATCCCAATCTAAACGTTCTACCGCCATCGTAATTTCGATGGGCGGACATGGCTAGATCGACTCAGAATGTCGAGACGATCATGAATACAAACGAAATGACTATATAAGTATACTCCATCGTATGGTGAGTTGTGGGTATCATTCCGTTTGTAACACTTCGTAATATACGTCTAAGACCCCATAAAGTATATACATTCTTGATCGTCTCGGCATTCTGAGTCGATCTAGCCATGTCCGTCCGTCTGTAGAAATCACGATAGCGGTTGAACGAGTAAAGTTAGCAGCTAAATATTTTATACAAATACTTAATATTAAAGTAGGTCATTGGGGATTGTAAAGGAGCTATATCGGTTCAGATTTGGATATAGCTCCCATTGAAACCGCAACTTTTGACCGCTTTTGACCGCCCCTGGAAGCCACAATTTTTGTCTGATTTGGCTGAAATTTGGCATGTAGTGTTCCGTTATGACTTTCAACAAATGTGTCAAGTACGGTCCAAATCGGTCTTTAACCTGATATAGCTCCCATATAAAACTATCTCCATATTTGACTTCTTGAGCCCTTACAAGCCACAATTTGTGTCCGATTTGGCTGAAATTTTGCATGTGATGTTTCGTTTTGACTTCCAACAACTGTGACATATACGGTCCAAATCGGTCTATAACCTCCAATCAGGGGCGCAGCCAGGAGGGGCCCTCGGAGCCGAACCACCCCCTGCCCCAACCATATGATTTTGTCTACAGAAAAAATTTAAAATTGTAAAGGGTTACATGAGACTGTTCAGCTTGTAGATTGATGCGAGGAGTTATTATGTTTTTATTGGAGGCAGAACAGACGTAAATCGTCAAATTCGCCTACCGATTTAATTATAATTCCAAAGAGTCCCAGACAGACGTCTAGCGTCAAATCGGGACTACTTCAATTTTATTATATTTTAAAGAAAATATTATTTTATTTAAAGGTACTGCCTTTCTAAATAAGACGCAGAGGCTTAGATTTCTTTTCGGTCTTTATTGCTTGATAGCTAAAACCAGAATGACAAAATTCTTCTTGTGGATCTCTATTTTAAACATTTTCAGATCATATTTGCATTAACGGGAGTCAAAGAGAAGATTACAATAATGAAAAATGAAACTAGACTTAGTTGTTGTATTCAAAGCCTGGTGATAAAATAAACACATATTCCTGTTGTTGCTACAGTTACATGTAAATAAATGAGTGGGTGAAACATTACAAAGAGATATTGACCAAAAGTAGAGACACATTGAGTGACAAAAGGCATTGAGTGATAACATAAAAACAAAACAGTGATGTTAATTTATATAAGTACGGCAATTATTCTAAAGTCTATATATTGAGTGTACTAATAATTAAATAATTGTATAAACGTTCTCGCTACAGCCTCCCCCTCTGCCACAGAAGACGTCTCGACGATGTGGCAGCGTTCAATTCTTTGTAGATCTCGGTCGTAGGACTCTTCCATTGATGATATTTTTATCTGATGTATCTCTATCTTCTGCTGTTTTTGCGTCTGAATAGTTCTGTTGCTTATCTTTTGAGAGATTTCTACTAGTTGTGCTACTTATATTTTGTGACGTGGTTGCGTTTATAGCTTTGGGACGACCTCTTTTTCTTATCGGGTAAATGGGCGTATCTTCATGTCCCGTATATGCGGTGAGCTGTGAAGTATGGTACGTACCCATCGGAGTATCTGGACTTTCTACTAGCGATATGGTGTAACATGATGAACCTTTTTTACTTGTAACCATGTATGGTCCATCTCTTTTGGGTACAAATTTCGAAGTCATGTTTTTCGCAGCGCTACTCAAGATATGTGTGTCTATCAGCACCTTATCGCCAATTTTAAAATCGATGTTCTGCCTTCTCTTAGAATCCACATAGTTTTTGTTTCTATCTTGACCTTTTTCTACCGATTCATTTGCCTTTTTTTAAAACATCTGCCATTTTCAGAAGATGAGGTGTTATTTGTGGTATGAAATTTTCTGATAGAATTATGGCTTTCAGGTCCAAGTGTGCTTCTAAAGGGCTTCTAAGTTCTCGTCCAAATGTTAGGTAGGCTGATGAATATCCGGTACTTTCGCATTTCACTGTGTTCATCGCAAATCGTATCATGGGAAGTTTCGTGTCCCAGACGGTGTGATCTTTTCCAACACAAATTGCAAGTTGTGTTTTTAAATCTCTATTTTTCCGCTCAACAGGATTGGCTTCAGGGTGATATATTGGTGTAAAGGTTTGTTTAATATTTAGACAATAGGTTAGCTTCTGCATGATAGCCGATATGAACTGGGACCCATTGTCTGTATGAATGCGTCGGGGCACACCATATCGCAGCACGATATCATGTAACAATATCTTCGAACAATTTTCTGCTGTAGCATCTTTTAACGGGAATAGCTCGACCCAACGACTGCAAATATCTTCTACTACCAAAATCCATTGGTTTCCCTTTTGCGTTCGTGGAAGCGGGCCTACTAAATCCATAGCAATCACTTCGAAGCGTTGGTTACTTGAGACGGTTTGCATGAGGCCTGCTGGTTTCAAATTGGTCGATTTATAGCGTTGACAATCTAGACATGATTTCACATATTTCGTGATATCGGCGCGCATACCGGACCAGTAATAATGCTGTGCAATTCTTTGGATGGTTCGGTCAATTCCATAGTGACCTGCCAGCTCATTGTCATGAAATCTTTCTAATATTTTTGCCCGCATTGACTTTGGAACCACTAATTGCCCTTGTTCGGAGTCCTGGTCTGAACAGTACCTGTATAATACTCCTTCTACTAAAAGATATCCTCTATTAGTATACAACAATATGTTGTCATCATCCCTTTCAAAGGAGTCGATAATTTTTTTAATATCAACATCTTCCAACTGTGCTGATCGAACTTCGGCAGCTCCCTGTCTTGGGAAATCGATAGAAATAGAGAAACACTCGCATTTAATATCTGTGTGATTTTCATTTTTGCAAGGGGGACGGGATAAGGTATCGGCAATAACGTTTTGTTTACCAGGGGTATAGCCAAATACTATGTTATAAGACTGCAGCTTTAAGGCCCATCTTGCCAATCGACCAGTTGGTGATTTCAGTGAAAAAAGCCATCGCAAAGGTTGGTGGTCTGTTAAAACAGAAATGGTCGATCCCTCAATATAGCCTCGAAATTTCTCTACCGCCCAGACGACTGCCAAAGCCTCTCTCTCTGTTGTAGAATAGTTTCGTTCTGCCGGAAGCAATAGACGACTCGCATATTCTATAGGGTGCTCGTTTTCCTTCTCCCCCTGCATCAAAACTGCTCCGAGCGCATAATCACTGGCATCGGTTTTTAGATAAAAGGGCTTGCTTTCGTCGATTTGTTGTAGAATTGGTGGAGATGTCAACATTATTTTAAGTTTGTTGAAAGCTCTTTCCTGTTCATCAGTCCAGACAAATTTAATGCCCTTTTTGGTTAATAGAGATAGTGGCTTCGATATTTCTGCAAACTCAGGAATAAAACGTCTAAACCATGAGCAAGTTTGCAGAAACGAAATTACTTGCTTCAAATTTCTTGGATGTGGTCTTTGAAAAATCGCACTAGTTTTATCTGGATCGGGTCTCAGACCTTCTATTGTCAAAATATGGCCGAGATATTTGACTTCAGGTCGGCAAAAATGACACTTATCTCGGTTCATTTGCAGTTTTAGACATTTCAGTTTATCGAATACCATTTGCAAGTCTTTCAAGTGCTCAGGAAAAGATCTTGAACATATAATAAGGTCATCTAAATATGCCAATATTATAACCTGCGGAAGGCTATTTCTTAATCTGTCTATTAATCTCTGGAAGGTCGCTGGAGCATTTTTAAGACCAAATGGCATCCTATTAAATAAGAAAATGCCAAATGGTGTTGTAAAGGCTGTTTTTATTTTATCTCTGTCTGCCATTTTGATTTGCCAGTACCCAGATTTCAAATCAATTGTAGACATAAAAGATGTGGCTTTCGCGGCGTGCAGCAGGTCATCCATACGAGGTAAAGGGTATTTGTCGGTAATTGTTATTGCGTTCAGTTTTCTATAGTCTACGCATATACGGACGTCTCCTGTTTTCTTAGGTATGATAACGACTGGAAACGACCAGGGGGATTCCCCTTCATAAATTACTCCTTTCTTAAGCATACCATCAATTTCTTTTTTTAGTTTTTCTCTCATTGCTGGAGACAATCTATAAGGAGGACATGATATTGGTGGATGAGCCTCAGTGTTTATATAATGTTCAATGCCTGGTACTGTTTCCGATTTATCTTCAAAAATGTCTTTTGCACTGGCCAATAGCTTCTCCAATTCTCTCCTTTCAGGGCATTTTAAATGTATGCCTTCCTCATTTCTTAACGAAAAATCAATGGAATTGAGTAATATTGGCTCAGTTTCAGAGCTCTTTTTCCTTTTCATAGGTGGAAATAAACCTGAGTCAACCTGAGGAAGAAAATCTGATGGTACACTATCCTTAAATATTTTATTAATTCCCCTCGGGGAATAATAACTCGATATTGGGCATACATTGTCTTTAGGCAGAGTTTTACAGCTTGAATCTTCAAACCAAGACAAATATTCATTGATAGAGTCATGTTCTCGAATGTTTGCTTGTGTAAGAGGTATGGACCGCGCTAAATCTGGTTGATTCATTTTAAACTCAAATATTTTGGTTGGTTCGTCCTTAAAGAACCAGCGTCTGTCTGCCAAATCCAAAACAATATTCGCTTGCTCCAAAAAATCTATGCCGATGAGTGTACGATTTCCCATAGCTTTTGGCAAACATATAAATCGAATTTTCCTTAGGCGCTTTCCTATTATTATATTTACTATTGTTGAATATACAATTTCTTCATGAGGAATGCCATCTGCTAGTACTATTTCGGCTGAAACTCGTTGAAATCCTACTTGCTTCTCCTTGAGTTTTTGATAAAGTTTGTATCCTGCAACACTCGTTCGCGCCGCAGTATCCAAGTACGCTTCACCTTCCATGCCATTTATATTTACTCCAACTGTAGGAACATTTCTACCCACGATGGTGGTGTGTAGCGAATTGAAATCTAGTTTTTCTGGGCTATTGTTAGGATTTTTACTATTGCAATTGGGACAATTGGCTCTAAAGTAGCCTGCTGCACCACATCCATAACAGCTGATAGTATTCTCCTGCACTTTACTAGTTCCCCTGCGATCTGATTCGATCTTTTTATAGCATGTATCGATGGTATGATTTTTTTTCCTACAGAAAGAACAACGCATATTCATTTTCTCTGGGGTCTCTTGTCGAGGCCTTGACATTTTATTTTCATCCAAAAACATTTCGATATCTCTGGCTTTTTGAAGTAAGTCTTGGAAATTCCTAACGTTGTCTCTCGAAAGTTTCTCTCTTATCGAAAGATTTAATTGAAAAAAAATCATATTTAACATTGTGTTTTCTGTAAGCTTTTCCGACAACTGGGCAAACAGACGTCGCTTACGGCAAATAAAAACATCGGTTGACTCGTAAACTTTTTGTTTATCTTGGGTAATTTCTGCGAAAATTCGCCAATCGGGCTTAGGAGGTGAAAACGCTTTTCGTAGGAGGTCAATAGCCATTTCAAAGTTTTTGGCTTCGTATTGGACTCCTTGCCACCATGTGGATGCATATCCCTCCAGCAATAAAGGAAAACTAGTTAAAGCCAAAGTGTCTGACACATTCTCTGCTTCTTTGTAGACAAGAATCGTGGCTATAAAATCTTCTACTTTGGTAGTATTACGTCCTCCATTAAAACGTGCACTACAATTCACAAAAGTTGTCTTAGATTCGGGCTTGGTGTTCATATTACTCATAATTTGATGAAACTGATCTTGCGTGAAAGTAAAATTAAAGGAGCTTGACAAATTGCCTTGATTTCTCTCTAAATTATCAGGAAAAGCTTCGGAGTGGGTTGACATACTTGATGTTTGAGCGGACAATGTAGGTCGTGAACTACGACTGCTAGGTGTATTTGAATTTTGAGGAATTTGTGGAGGATTTACTACGTCTCTCATCGACTGGTTATTTGTAGAATTCTGATTTGACATATTTATCGAGTTATTGACAACCGCGAGATCTGAAACTTCCCCAGGGCGATTATTTCCCATATTATTATTCACAGAGGGTACATTGCTTGTGGTGGTACGTGAACCTGCCGAATTTTCAATTTCGCCTTTTGAACGATTTGGCGTACCTTTTTGACTTACAGATGCGTTACTTAAGGTCGTAGGAATATTTCTTGGGGTATTTGAATTTTCCTCATTAGATTGATTATTTCCAAGATTTTGACCCGATGACGTACTGTTAGCAGTCGTGGGCGTGTTACGAGGGCTTCGTCGAATCATATTTCAAAATATAATATGGCTTTTAAATGCCAAACGAGAAATTAACACACACAACCAATGAACTGAACGCACTGAAAAAAAAGTAGCAACAACTAAATCTTCCTCAAAACAGCAACTACAAACTAAACAAATTTTGAAATTGTGGATTTTTATTGTTGGGCGCCAATGTAAAGGGTTACATGAGACTGTTCAGCTTGTAGATTGATGCGAGGAGTTATTATGTTTTTATTGGAGGCAGAACAGACGTAAATCGTCAAATTCGCCTACCGATTTAATTATAATTCCAAAGAGTCCCAGACAGACGTCTAGCGTCAAATCGGGACTACTTCAATTTTATTATATTTTAAAGAAAATATTATTTTATTTAAAGGTACTGCCTTTCTAAATAAGACGCAGAGGCTTAGATTTCTTTTCGGTCTTTATTGCTTGATAGCTAAAACCAGAATGACAAAATTCTTCTTGTGGATCTCTATTTTAAACATTTTCAGATCATATTTGCATTAACGGGAGTCAAAGAGAAGATTACAATAATGAAAAATGAAACTAGACTTAGTTGTTGTATTCAAAGCCTGGTGATAAAATAAACACATATTCCTGTTGTTGCTACAGTTACATGTAAATAAATGAGTGGGTGAAACATTACAAAGAGATATTGACCAAAAGTAGAGACACATTGAGTGACAAAAGGCATTGAGTGATAACATAAAAACAAAACAGTGATGTTAATTTATATAAGTACGGCAATTATTCTAAAGTCTATATATTGAGTGTACTAATAATTAAATAATTGTATAAACGTTCTCGCTACAAAATTAATATATTCCAAACAAAAAATTTCAGCAATATTTTTTAATATGTCAAATTTTTATATTTATGATATTTTACAAAGACAACATTTTGCTGAGGCCAGGGCCGCCTTAAATTTTTTTCTTACGGACAAAATTTTAATGTTATTCTAAGTAAAAACAAAATTTTAAAGAATTTTTTTCTAAACAAATTTTAATGAAATATTTGTAAAGACAAAAGCGTAACATTCTCTAATGACAACACTTTAGCACGAGCCGGAACACCTCGAAATTATTTTTTAAAATCAAAATTTCTTTAAATTTTCTCTAAAGATAAAATTTTAATAAAATTTTTTCTAAAGACTAAATTTTAAGGGATTTTAAGGACTAAATTTCACCGAAAAGCTCTCTAAAGACAACCATACGTCGACATTATTTTTTAAAGCCAAAATTTCAATAAAATTTTGCATTTTGCGACACTACATTTTGTATAAATATTTTTAAAGTCTTCTTACTATGCTTATCTGTCCCACACAACTTCTTCCTAAAGACAAATTTCAATAAATATTTTTAAAGACAAAATCATAACCCGTTACGCCTGACCTCGATTCTGTTGCCGGATTTTGAAAAAAAAAAATTATATATTCATAATTTAGAAATTTTTTTTTTGCGTATATTATTTGGGCAATTTTTTAAATATTTCTGATTAAAAAACGTTAAAAACAAAAAAAAAAAAAAACTTAAAAACACATGGACATATTTAAAAATAATTGTAGGTAATTATACTTTTTTATGTTCGGCGAAACTAAATGTTCATAAATGTTTCTATTTTTTGTTAGAAGCCGTAAAAGGTGAGTCGTTGGAGTATGTGTAATTATTTGTTTGGAAAACTTACACATAAACAAAATTCCCAGTAACAAAAATTTAAATATTGTGCATCATTTTTTTCTGTCATCGAAGACAAACTTTGAGAACATTTGGAATATTGTCATTAACGAACATATGTGGGAAATGTCTTTTATATATTCGTTCACAGTATCGCCTAAAATATCATGCGTGACTGTCGCGACAACTATATCAACATCTCATCAACGATTTGAATAGGCTGTCTGTTATGTCTTCAACGATTTAACAAGGTCATGCACCCTTCATGTGTATTGTACTTCAAAAAAAGTACAATACACATGAAAATACATGCCGATTAGAGCTCGCTCAAGTCGTACTTGACGTACATTAGACAAGTCTTATGAGTATAGAGAGTGACAGCTCCTTTGACACGTCCTTTCGTGTAAAAGCAGCTTAAGTTCGGCCGCACTGAATCTTGGGAAGCATCCACTATGGATTCTACTAAAAGTTTAAACAAACTGAACATTGTTGAAAGGCATAGTTGTACTTTATATACCAAATATCTGCTACTTAATATAGGATCTATATACAAATCTAAACCGATATGGCGCATTTGAAATCCCAAATGACCGATATTAATAAAAAGTATCCGGGCAAAATTTTGAGCGGCTAGCTTTTCGTGTTCAACAGCTATTGCGATTTCCACAGATTGACGGACGGACGAAATGACGCGGCCAGGTTGACTAAGAAATCAAGAGCATCAATAATATACATACACATGTACTTTATGTGGTCACCGATCATTATTTCGTGCTGTTACAAACGGAATGACTGGATTAGTTTGTTTTATTTGATTTTGATGGAATTCTGTAATATTTATTAAGGATCTGACCAAAATTATGGCTACTACGACCATAAAAGATATATACTATTTCAAAATCTGAACCGATTTCTTGAAATAGCGCTTGACATTGGAAAAAGGGACTTGTGCATAAATTGAAAGTAACCAACAACAAACAAGTAAGATCGCACTTGTCGAGTTCAATGCGCGGTATCTCTTTTTAGGCAAACAAAGAATATTGAATAAGAACTGTTATGCTATTGGAGCTATATCAAGTTATAGTCCGATTCGGACCATAAATGAATGTTGAACATTGTAGAAGTCATTGTGTAACATTTCAGTTCATTCGGATAAGAATTGCGGCTTGTAGAAGCTCAAGAAGCAAAATCGGTAGATCGGTTTATATGGGAACTGTATCAAGCTATCGATCGATTCAGACCATATTAGACACGTATGTTGAAGGTCGTGTGAGAAGCCGTTGTACAAAACCTCTGCCAAATCGGATGAGAGGCTCAAGAAGTAAAGATCCAAGATCGGTTTATATGGCAGCTATACCAGATTATGAACCGATTTTAATCATACCTAACATTGGTATTGGAAGTGATACCAAAACACAACGTTCAAAATTTCAGTCAAATCGGACGAGATTTGCGCCCTCAAGAGGCTCAAGAAGTCAAAACCCTAGATCGGTTTATATGGCAGGTATATCAGGTTATTGACCGATTTGAACTATTCTTAGCTCAGTTGTTGAAAGTCATAACAAATCGGATAATAATTGCGTCCTCTAGAGGCTCAAAAAGTCAATACCCCAGATCGGTTTTTATGGCAGCTATATAAGGTTATAGACCGATTTGAACCATACTCAGCACAGCTATTGGAAGTCATACTAAAACACCTCATGCAAAATATCATTCAATAAAATCGGATAAGAATTGTGCCCTCTAGCGGCTCAAGAAGTCAAGATCCCAGATCGGTTTATATGGCAGCTATATCAAAACGTGGACCGATATAGCCCATTTACAATCCCAACCGACCTACACTAATAAGAAGTATTTTTGCAAGCGGCTAGCTTTACTCCTTCGAAAGTTAGCGTGTTTTCGACAGACAGACGGACGGACGGACAGACGGAAGGACATGGCTAGTTCGACTTAAAATGTCATGACGATCAAGAATATACAATACATACTTTAGGGGGTCTTTGACGAATATTTCGAGTAGTTACAAACAGAATGACGAAATTAGTATTCACCCATCCTATGGTGGAGGATATAATACTAGCTGTTCCTTGATTACAAGAAAACATAGACAGACGGATATAGCTAAATCGATCCGGGAAGTAATCCAATCTGTTTGCCTGCCAATCTTCTCCTTTATAGCGGTTCAAAAAAAAGCAAAAATTATAATATCCTGTATCAAAGTAGGATGTAGAGTATAAATAACAACTCTTGTCATTAAAAAGTTACAGTTTATATGGAAAATAGTTGGTGTGAATGTTTGGAACGGTTTATGTTCCCTTTAAATTATCCTTGTTGTCTATGCGTTCCAGATCATGTGTTTTTGGTTCGCTTTTGCCACAAGGATAACTACCAAATCAATGGGTGTCCAACTCATACGTACATATCGTGGGTGATTTTATTATTTTATTAATAAATTCTGCATTTGGATTTAAACGAAAAAGTAACAAGAACAAAGGCATTAAGCTCAGCCGGACCGAACTTTGGAAACCCACCACCTCGGATATATATGTAAACCCCATTTCGTTACAATCCGGTGAAAATTGGATAACTTAAACAGCCAAATTCGGCACGGCCATTGAGTGGTCTAATATATATGTCACTATTCAATTTTGTAGAATAAAATATTGGTCTTTTTGGCAGATATATCCAATTGTAAATCGATCTGATCCATATTAAGGTTCGATACCGTGAGGCTCAGAAAAACTCACTGTTTCAAATTTAAGCAAATTAAATCGGGTAATAAATAAAGCTTTTATGGGCTTCAGACCCTTTATCGCGTGATCGGTCTATATAGTAGCAATATCTAAATATAGTCCGATCTAAACCATATTTGGGTCAGTTGTCGGGCCTAAAATTACTAACTGTTATAAATTTCAGCAAAATCGAATGAAAAATAAAGTTTTTGTGGGCATTAGACCCTTAATCGGAAAATCGGTCTATATAGCAGCTAAATCCAAATATGGTCCGATTTGGCCTGTTCAAGAACTTAACCAGCGTGCGTCAAAAAGACGTATCTGTGCCAAATTTTAGCTCAATAACTCAATTTTTGAAGGCTCTAGAGTGATTACAAGAGACGGACGGACAGACACACGGACATCGTTAAATCTATTTAGAATTTTTCGACGATCTAAAATATATATACTTTGTAGGGTCGGAAATTGATATTTTGGAAAAAATTATTAACTTAAATCACCCACGGTTGCCAACTATTAAATAAGTTGGGCAACCATTGGTTTGGTAGTTATCCCTGTGGTAGATGCCAAACAAAAACACATCATCTTGAACATCAAAAAATTTTAAATCAGGAATTCGGTCTATAGAGAAGCTAGTCAATTCTTTTGAAAACGTGACATATTTTTATGCATACCCTTATCATTTGTTGCATTTAATGCTAAAGGTACTTCTACCGTTGCGATAAGATTTCTATGGCAATAATAACACAATCAAATTGATTTATATGCTGTTATGGCTCGTGATCACCGAGTTTATGGTAAACGGCTAGATAAGATCCCTGGGAAGCACTCGAAATATGAGTGGAGTTATAATTTTTTGAGTGAAAATATATGTTAAATGTTCCTTAATCAATGCAAATTGATATCATTTGAAAATTAGCGCAAAAATTTATTGAATACCTCTTTGTTCAGCCGTATAATTTTTAACAATTGGCTATTTTGGAGGTGGTGAGGCATCAAATTGAAAGTTAGTGAAGATTGCTCGGTAGTGAGACGGCAAATAAAATCACGCACGTAGTCATAAATACATAGAAATCAAGTCAGACTTAAATTTTACATACCTATTGAAATATCGAATAGAATTGTGGCTACTACAGCCTTAAAAGGTCATATCGGATGGAAGATAAAAAATCTGGACTTATTCTTATGAAATCTTATACACATACTGGAACATCAAATAAAACACCTCATACTGAATTTTATAAAGATCGGACTAAAATTGTGGCTACTATAGCATTTAGAGGTCAAATAAAACATCTTATGCAAAATGTTGTGGCTACTACTACCTTAAAAAGCCATATCGGATAAAAGTTACACATCTGAGCTTTATTTAAATCTGATCCAATTTTGTTCAAAATCAATAACTTACGTTTGTCCTTGGACCAAAAAGTCCAAATGGAAATTTCCATTAGGGAACTTAGACAAACTTCTCACATTCACTTCTCCGATTCAAGTTTAAGCTCAATGATAGGGGGCCTCCTTTTTATTGCCGAGCCCGAGCGGCTTTCCGCAGTGTGACAACTCTTTGGGGAGCAGTTTTTAAATAGCATGGTACCTCACAAATGTCGCCGGCATTAGGAAGAGAAAACCACCGCCGAAAATGTTTTCTGATGTTCTCGCCAGGATTCGAATCCAGTCATTCAGCGTCATTGGCGAACATACTTATCTATGCGTTACGATGGACTCCAAAATAGTGTTTGCGCAAAATGTCATGACAATCGGGTAACAAATGCGATCTGTACCTTGATCACTAGGCAGACGGACAAAGCCAAATCGAATCAAGTAGTAATTCTAAGTCGATCGGTATACTTACCAATGGGCTAGCTCTTCTCCTTCGTAAAGTTGGAAACAAATGCTCAATACCAATGTGGTGGTATACATATTTGGAATCAATGGAGAATGTTGAAACCCTCTTGTCCACTAATCTTGTTAAATTTTACGTCTTACCAGAGCCAATCCCATTAAGGGTAATAAAATCACCATTAGAAAATTCGTTGGCTTCAAAATACACTTTCATTGCAATTCAAGGCAGGACCAGAGGATATAGTGCAAGAGCGAATAAGCAAGTGAAAGCTGCCGATTTGAATAAGTACGACTGTCATTGTGGTCATCATTGTGGAATAGGGACGTACGGGTTCTATGATATATATATATATATCGGTACATGTTTTGATATATCTGCCATGTAAACCGATCTTGGATCTTGACTATAGTGGCTTGGATCTTGACTCTAGTGGCTCAAGACTAGAGGGCACAATTCTTATCCGATTTGGCAGAAATTTTGCACAACGTGTTTCAATACTGACTTCCAACAACTGTGCTAAGTATGCCTTAAATCGGCCAATAACCTGATATAGCTGCCATATAAACCGATCATGAATCTTGACTTATTGAGGCATTATAGGACGCAATTCTTATCCGATTTGTCTGAAATTTTGGATGGTGTGTTAAGTTATGACTTCTAACTACCGTGCCAAATATGAATCAAATCGATCCATAACCTGATGAAGCTGCAATATAAACCGATCTGGGATCTTGACTTCTTGAACTTTCAAAAGGTGTAATTATTACCCGACAACGGCTTCTCCCACGACCTTCTACATACTTGTCAAATATGGTCCGAATCGGTATATAACCTGATACAGCTCTGATATAAACCGATCTCTCTATTTAACTTCTTGAGCCCCTAAAGGAAGAAATTCTTACTCGAATTGGCTGAAATTTTACACAATGACTTCTACTATGGTTTCCAACATTCAATTCAATTATGATCCGAATCAGACTATAACTTGATATAGCTCCAATATTAAATCAATTATTTTCTATTATCCTTTGGTTTCCTACAAGGAGATATAGGGAAAAGAACTCGACAAATGCGATCTATGGTGGAGGGTATATAAGATTCGGCCCGGCCGATCTTAGCACGCCATTACTTATCAAAACATGGACCGATGTAAACACACACTACGTGCAAAATTTCAATAAAATCGGATAAGAATTGCGCCCTCTAGAGGCTCAAGAAGTCAAGACCCAAGATCGGTTTATATGGCAGCTATATCAAAACATGGACCGATATAGCCCATTTACAATACCAACCGACCTACACAAATAAAAAGTATTTGTGCAAAATTTCAAGCGGCTAGCTTTACTCCTTCGAAAGTTAGCGTGCTTTCGACAGACAGACGGACGGACATGGCTAGATCGACATAAAATGTCGCGACGATCAAGAATATATATATATATACTTTATGGGGTCCCAGACGAATATTTCGAGTAGTTACAAGCAGAATGACGAAATAAGTATACCCCCATAGTATGGTGGAGGGTATAAAAACGAAAATCCCTTATCGAGTTTTCGAGATATTACACTTGCAAACGTAGCAAAATTGGTCAACATTGAATCTCTTAAATTAAAAATCTGACATTTCCATTGGTACCATTTTTGAAGTCGTTGGAAAGTTTTTTATACCCTCCACCATAAGATGGGGGGTATACTAATTTCGTCATTCTGTTTGTAACTACTCGAAATATTCGTCTGAGACCCCATAAAGTATATATATTCTTGATCGTCGTGACATTTTATGTCGATCTAGCCATGTTCGTCCGTCTGTCCGTCCGTCCGTCTGTCCGTCCGTCCGTCTGTCCGTCCGTCCGTCTGTCTGTCGAAAGCACGCTAACTTTCGAAGGAGTAAAGGTAGCCGCTTGAAATTTTGCACAAATAATTCTTATTAGTGTAGGTCGGTTGGTATTGTAAATGGACCATATCGGTCCATGTTTTGATATAGCTGCCATATAAACCGATCTTGGGTCTTGATTTCTTGAGCCTCTAGAGTGCCAAATTCTAATTCGGTTTGAATGAAATTTTGCACAACGTGTTTTGTTATGATGTCCAACAACCGTGCCAAGTATGGTTCAAATCGGTCCATAACCTGATATAGCTGCCATATAAACCGACCTTGGGTCTTGACTTCTTGAGCCTCTAGAGTGCGCAATTCTTATCCGATTGAAATGAAATTTTGCACGACGTGTTTTCTTATTATATCCAACAACAGTGCCAAGTATGGTTCAAATCGGTCCATGACCTGATATAGCTACCATATAAACCGATCTTGGGTCATGACTTCTTGACCCTCTAGAGGGCGCAATTCTTATCCGATTGGAATGGAATTTCGCACGACGTGTTTTGTTATAATACCCAACAACTGTGCCAAGTATGGTTCAAATCGGTCCATAACCTGACATAGCTACCATATAAACCGATCTTGGGTCTTGACTTCTTGACCCTCTAGAGGGCACAATTCTTATCCGATTTGAATGAATTTTTGCACGAAGTATTTCGTTATGATATCCAACAACTGTGCCAAGTATGGTTCAAATCGGTTCATAACCTGATATAGCTGTCATATAAACAGATCTGGGGATTTGATTTCTTGAGCTTCTAGAGGGCGCAATTCCTATCCGATTTGGCTGAAATTTTGCATGACGTATTTTATTTTTACTTTCAACAACTGTGTCAAATAAGGTTCAAATCGGTTCATAACCTGATATAGCTGCCATATAAACCGATCTGGGATCTTGACTTCTTGACCCCTAGAGGTCGCAATTATTATCCGATATGCCTGAAATTTTGTACGATGGATCCTCTCATGACCATCAACAAACGTATTTATTATGGTCTGAATCGGTCTATAGCCCGTTACAGATCCCATATAAATCGTTCTCCCTATTTTACTTCGTGAGCCCCAATGGGCGCAATTCTTATACGAATTGGCTGAAATTTTACACAGGTCTCCAACATATAATTTAATTGTGGTCCGAACCGGACCATATCTTGATATCGTTTTAATAGCAGAGCAACTCTTTTCTTATATCCTTTTTTGCCTTAGAAGAGATGCCGGGAAAAGAACTCGACAAATGCGATCCATGGTGGAGGGTATATAAGATTCGGCCCGGCCGAACTTAGCACGCTTTTACTTGTTTTTAAGATAGTTTTTTTTTTTAAGTTTCGTAAGCGTACATGAAAATGTTGATTTTTGCCATCTATTTCCACCGTCCGAGCCACAGTGCGTCGTAGCCTTTTTGCTACCTACCATGATTGATTTCTTGAAAAAAGTGTACCAAATAGTAGTTTTACCGTTACTGGTCGGCCAAAATGTGATAGCTTTTCTGCAAAATTGATGTATATATGTTGTGTATATGTTGAGACTATTTACGTTGATGGCAGATGGTGGTACTTTGGGCAGGAGATCCTTCTATCCCAATGGCAGCGAATATCAACTTCATTGTGTCACTGATCTCCAAGTACATTGTTCCCATTACCGTGGGGATATAAATTACACTGACTCTATGAAATACGAGTTTGATGCCATTCAGTGCCTTAAGGCTGTAGCTGACGATTGTGAATCAAATTTCTTTCATGTTCTTATGGGTGCTCACTAAGCTGAAAATAATTCCATGTTCATGTTCACAGTGAGGCTCCATTCGCTGTAGGCCCTAAGATAAAATAAAATCAGTGTGGTTTGAGAGTTAATACCAATTACTTATTTTTATCCCCATGTACTGCCAGGTCAACTTTAGCTGACACTTCTTCGATCTTTTTAAACGCTGCAGTTACTGCCTTCAACGGCTTGGAAGTCGACTAAAGGATGGTAGGTGTCGATCTATTTCTCTTGGGTCAATTCCGTGGCTTATCGCAATTTGAATATCTGGTCTATTATGGATTTACTATACTAAAGCCGCATTTATAGGGCCCAATTATCGGGATGACTTTAGATTTTGATCTCCTACACAATACACTCGAAAGCACTTTGGGATGGGAAGGAGAGTTAATTCTCTGAAATTGGCATATATTTAGTCTTCTTTCTTGAGTACGGAACATTGCTCTCGTATTCGGAAGCCATATCCAAATCTGAACCGATTTTGGTGAGATTAGTAAAAACTCAATCATTAACAAATATCGTGAAGATCGGTCGATTGATCGCTGATTGATTCATATTTTACTTCATAGATGATTGTCCAATTATTTTTTTTAGAAAAATTTAATTTTTAAACTTAGCATCTTAACCCAAAAAAATTAAACATTTAAAGACGCTCCTTTTTGTAAGGATATTTTACGTCTTTAACTACGGTTCCTGTTGTCATGCCATAAGGTCCATTTCCTTACTTGCAATGATATTTTGATCTTCATTTTAGATTTTTTCATTTATTTACAAGGTGCAAAAAAAAAGGTGAAAAAAAATCCTAAATATGAAGGAAAATATTTTTCACCATAAGGAATGTTTGCTTAAAAAGTTGAAAAATTGATTATCTACAAATTTAGTTTACTAACTAAAGTTAGGTTAGGTTTAAGTGGCAGTCTGCTATCAGACTCAGATGTTTTCATCCATTGTGATACCACAGGAACAGAAGAAGGAAGATGCCTTCTAGTTCCTACCGTTGAACCATCCAGATCGCCTAACTTGTGAATGTTCACATCCGCTAAATAAAAAAAGTTCCCACAGAAATGAGTACCTAAAGTGGAACTCCTTCTGACTGCTATTGCGGGTGTGTGTGTCCCGCACTGTCCTGATGTCCTCACAGCTTCTGCTGGCAACCTTCAGACTGAAGGTTGCCAGCATGTCAGCATGTTTTCAGTTTAGACAGTGACCTGTCACGAAGTACACAATGACTGGTGCGTCTGTTCTAGCCAGATGTCCTCACAGCTTCTGCAAAAGCCGTTGCTGGCAACCTTCAGTGTGTCAGCATGTTTTCCGATTAGACAGTGACCTGTCATGACGTACACAATGACTGGTACGTCTGTTCTAGCCAGTGACAGCAAAGCGATGGACCTCTCTCAAAGTTATCTGTGGCAAATTTAAAGAAAATACAATCAAAAATTCAGAGAGACACTCAGACAGACTGACATGGTCAAATCTAATTGGGTAAGATTCTGAACTGGTCGATACACTTAACAATGCGTATCTTATCATTTAGGCGTTACAATCCGCTGTGTTTCATTTTAGTCGAGTCGAAGGACTATTTTAACTGAGAGCTACATCCAAAACTAAACCAATATGGTTGCGATTCCCAACGACATATATCAATAACCAGTAAGGAAAGGCAAAAGTCGGGCGTTGCCGACTATATAATACCCTACACCACCTAGTGCATGTAGTATGTAGAACTCATCTCGAAATCAAGTCAGACTTTAATTTGGATACAAATTGAAATAGCAATTTAGTACCTTGTAAGATATTCCTACCATAGGACAAAAGATTTGGATTTTTCCACATCTTTAAAAGGCCATATCGGATAAAAGATTATATAGGAGTTATATCGAAACCTGTGCCAATTTTAATGACACATAGTGGGACGTCAAAGCATCTCACCCCCTAGATTGTAGAGATGTGACCAAAATTGTGGATTTTACTGCCTTAAAAGATATATATATATATATATGGGAGCTATATCTAAATCTGAACCGAATTCTACGAAATATTTCAGATATATTAAGTGCAGTAACAAAACAGTTCGTGCCAAATTTTGTGCAGATCGGTTGAAAATTGAAGCTACTACGGCCATTTAAGTGCAAATAGAGCTATATCTAAATCTGAACCGATTTTTATGAAATTTTGCACATATATGGAGACGTCAAACAAAACACCCCATGCCAAATTTTGTAAAGATCGGTAAAAAATTGTGGCTTCTACAGCCTTAAACGGCCATATCGGATGAAAGATATATATGGAAGCTATATTTAAATCTGAACCGATTTTCATGAAATTTTTCACACATATTAGGACGTCTAATAAAATACCTAATGACAATTTTTGTGAAGATCGGACGAAAATTGTGGCTTCAACCGCCTAAAAATGTCATATCGGATGAAAGATATATATGGGAGCTATATCTAAATCTTAACCATTTTTTTTCAAAATCAATAGCATTTGTCCTTGGGCAAAAAAGTGACATGTGCAATATTTCGTGACAATCGAGCAACAAATAAAGGGTGATTTTTTTGAGGTTAGGATTTTCATGCATTAGTATTTGACAGATCACGTGGGATTTCAGACATGGTGTCAAAGAGAAAGATGCTCAGTATGCTTTGACATTTCATCATGAATAGACTTACTAACGAGCAACGCTTGCAAATCATTGAATTTTATTACCAAAATCAGTGTTCGGTTCGAAATGTGTTCATTCACCGTAACGTTGCGTCCAACAGCATCTTTGAAAAAATACGGTCCAATGATTCCACCAGCGTACAAACCACACCAAACAGTGCATTTTTCGGGATGCATGGGCAGTTCTTGAACGGCTTCTGGTTGCTCTTCACTCCAAATGCGGCAATTTTGCTTATTTACGTAGCCATTCAACCAGAAGTGAGCCTCATCGCTGAACAAAATTTGTCAAAATTTGAACACATTTCGAACCGAACACTGATTTTGGTAATAAAATTCAATGATTTGCAAGCGTTGCTCGTTAGTAAGTCTATTCATGATGAAATGTCAAAGCATACTGAGCATCTTTCTCTTTGACACCATGTCTGAAATCCCACGTGATCTGTCAAATACTAATGCATGAAAATCCTAACCTCAAAAAAATCACCCTTTACGACCAGCACTTTGATTAAAATAATACATGCACTCACAGACGCACGGACGGACACACAGTGGTGGTGCAGGGTATAAAAAGTAACTGTGTAAAATTTCAAAGAAAAATTTTATTCAAACAAACGACAATAGAAGATGTTTTTTAGGCATAAGGGCGGACAGACAGAGACACGGTCATACACATAAACGTACGTGGCTATATCGATTAAGAATGAAAGGTGGCCGCCTCCGATTTTAGGTATATAGTGTATAACATAGCAGACCATACTAAATCTGCCAGTCTGTCTGACTGTCCGTCAATATATGTTAATTTGTATACAAACTACAGGTCGCGATTTTCATTCGATCGTCTTCAAATTTAGCACATACATTTTCTTTGACATAGGGACAAAAAATATTGAAATTTTAAAAAATCGGTTCACATTTGGACCTAGCAATCGTCCGATTTTGAGAATTATTGCTGTAAAGTGCTCGTTTGTATCAGGCCAGATTTTGATATAGCTGCCATATAAAGGGTGATTTCTTAGAGCTATAGTAAAGTTTTTTTTTTTTTTTTTTTTTTGTTTTAACGCATAAAATTCAGAGAAATGCGTGAAATCATTATTTGAATCGATAATACGGTCCATATCATTTAGTGTTCGAAGATTATTTCATGCAAATGTTGACCGTGACTGCGCCTCAAATGGTCCATCCGCTTAATCTAATTCGGCATACTCTTCCCAACATTTCGACCGGTATCTCACGAATAATTGTTTCAATGTTATCTTTCAATGCGTCAATTGAAATTGGCTTGTCTGTATAGACATGAGCTTTAACATAGCCCCACAAAAAATAGTCTGAAGGCGTTACCGAAATCGCCTCCCAATAAGTCCATTGTTTTACGCGTGCTGTTTGGCATGTGCCAGCGTCTTGTTGAAACTACTTTTCATGCAAGTCAAACTCTTGCATTTTGGGCAAAAAAGTTTGGATATCATCTCACTGTAGCGCTCACCATTCACAGTTACGTTACGATTCGCATCCTCTTTGAAGAAGTACCGTTCAATGATGCCACCAGCCCATGAACCGCACCAAAGTGTGACTTTTTCTGAATGCATTGATAGCTCTTGCAATGCTTCTGGCTGATATTCACACCAAAATCGACAATTCTGCTTATTTACGTACCCATTTAGCCAAATTCGTCGTAAAATAGGAGAAGCACGCGATGAGCTTTCTTAACGGAACACGCATTTTGATAATAAAATCCAATAATTTGCAAGCGTTGTTCGTTTGTAAGACGATTTATGGTTAAATTATAAACTAAACTGAAAACGTTAGACGGTGAAACAAAAAACGAAAAGTGCGTGAGCTGTTTAAACCAGTGTTGCCAAAAAGATAATAGATTAATAATCAACCATTATGTATATCGCCCGATTTTCACTTATAGATCCACTGCAAGCGCATTTATTGACCAATCTTGCCAAAATTTTCCACAATACTTTCCTCGACGACTACCGCAATATCTATAGAGTTTGATCGAAATCCGTTCAGATTTAGATATATATGTTCGTCCGATTTTGAGAACTATTACAATAAAGTGCTCATTTGATAACCGATTTGGCAAGAAGGATAATCTTATAGGTCTAAGTATTACAGGCGACTTTCATAGAAATCGGTTCAGATTTAGATATAGCTGCCCTATATGTATTTCGCCCGATTTTCACTTTTTAGCATTTAATGACCAATTTTTCACAGCGACTACCACAATATCTATATATATATATGTTCGTCAGATTTTAGATAATTTGCAATAATGTTGTCATTTGTCCACCGTATTTATTCAGTTTGAACATATTTGCTCTAAATTTGATACGGGTTGTTTAATAACCCATCTGAAAACATCCGCCGAGGTTCATCAAAATTGGTTCAAAGTAAGATATAGTTCCCACTTTGTACTTATAGAGTTGGTGTAGGATATTATATCGTCGGCACCGCACGATTTTTGCATTTCCTTCCTGGTTTGGATTAAACCGTGAACTGTTTATTTTTGTCAGTCAAATGAAAACAACTTCAAATAATTTTTTTTCACAAACTTAGGATTTAACCACATGTCTCATAACTTGAACATTGTTACAAATAAACAATCAGATTTTGCTAACATGTTTAGGTTTTGTCATACGAAAATAACATATAGGTGTGATAGCAAAAATGGTGAATCGTATGTAAATTGACAATTGTGACAAACAATTGAGTCATAAGACAACTACATACCGTTCAATAGCGCCTGCATGCATGGATTGAGGAAGTACACAACCGAACAAAGGCATATACCGCTAACACTACACATATCAGCCACTGCTTGAACTAAAACACGTCCTGTGAACGAACCGTTCTCCTAGCCCTTGACCCTTTAAAGGCATTTGATACAGTCAATTACACCGAAAACTTTAATGACATCATCGAGTCTTATTTACCAAACAAGATGAAGAGGTAGATCGTGAATTATATATGCGGTTGTCAGTCCTACGCAGTTTAAACGGGGCATTCCTCAGGGGATATTCTTTTTCTTCTCCGGTTTAACCTCTAGTTCTCTAAGTTATTTCCTCCACCAACTGGTAAGAAAACAGTATCATTCGCGGACGATTGCTCTCTCCTGGTAAAGGGGAGATGTGTGAATGAATTAAACATATATTTCAAAGACCTAGCAAAACTTTTCAGGAGTCGCACACTAGGATAGAATCCAAAAAAAAACTAGTAAAAAATTGAAACGGATAGAGATAACTTTTGAAAATTTTAAATGGTTCGAGTTGAGGTGTTATCGAGATCATGTGCAAAGCTCTAGATGGTCTGGGCGTCTCTTGAAAGGGTCATAAAGCTGATCACCTCGGCGTTTTGAAAAAATGTTCGGGCTGCCAGATCTTCATTTGTGGTCCGATTTGCGAAATACTGTTTTTGCTGGATATTGCTCAAAAATCCCTATAAAAAGTCCGTTTGAGGAATACAATATCTCAACTGGTTTTGGGTCTATTCTTTTAGTTTTTATTTGTTGAATATTTGGCCGAAACTGCGAACGGCATGTGTGGTTCGATTTTCATTTTGATACATGATATGCAGCATTGGTGAATTTATAATGATTTTACAGCATTTTGCGTCAACATACGATAATTCAGTTAAAACTTATAAAGTTTGGAAGTCAACAAATGTGAAAAAAAACTGATTTTGTGTTTGCATTTATTAGTCTACAAATTTATTTTCATTGATTAGTCTTTGTTGAAAAAAGTTGCTCAAATACCTTTATTTTTTTTTTTTTTTTTGTAAAGAGGATGCTATATGTACTTCAATATAGGCAATTAAAAGAAACAGTAAGGAAAGGCAAAAGTCGGGCGGAGCCGACTATATAATACCCTACACCACCGATTCTATGTACATACTGCTTTAAATACATGAAACCTATGTTGAAATCTGGTCAGACTTTAATTTTGCATACCTATATATCGGAGATATATCTAAATCTCGACAGGCACGTACTCAAGTTAAATTTTATAAAGATCGAACCAAAATTGTGGCGATGAAAGATATATGGAAGCTTTATCTAAATCTGAACAAATTGAACAAAATTGCACACGTATTAAGATGCCAAATAAAATATTTCAGGCAAACTTGTGTAAAGATCGGGCCAAAACTGTGGCTTTTAAAGTTTTAAAAGGCCA
The DNA here is from genome assembly GCF_963082655.1 of Stomoxys calcitrans. Classification (NCBI taxonomy): domain Eukaryota; kingdom Metazoa; phylum Arthropoda; class Insecta; order Diptera; family Muscidae; genus Stomoxys; species Stomoxys calcitrans. The sequence continues at coordinate 130,573,230 of NC_081553.1, forward strand.
TATTGACTAAAAGATATATATGGGAGCTATATCTAAATCTGACCCGATTTTAATGAAAATTTGCAATCGTGTTGGAACGTGCAGTAAAACATTTTTTGCTAAGATCGGACCAAAATTGTAATTTCTACAGTCTTAAAAGGTCATATCAGCAGAAAGGTATATATCGAAGCTACATATGAATCTGATCCGATTTTAATTAAATTTTTTCCAGGTATTTAGATATCAAATTAAACATCTCTTGTTAAATTTTGTAAAGATCGGACTAAAATTGTAGCGTCTACAACCTTAAAGGCCATATCGGCTTAAATATGTATATGGAAGCTATATCTAAATCTGATCCGATTTTGATGAAATTTTGCACAAGTATTGGAACGTCAAATAAAACATCTCGTGATAAATCTTGTAAGAATCGGACCAAAATTGTGGCTTTTACTGCCTTAAAAGTCAATATCGGATGAAAAATATATACGGGAGCTATATCTAAATCTGATCCGATTCTAATCTTCGTATCAAAATTGGTAAAGATCGGAACAAAATTGTGACTTCTATAGCCTTAATAAGTCAAATCGGAGGAAAGATATATATGGGAGCTACATCTAAATCTGACCCAATTTTGATCAAATTGTGCACACGTCTTAATACGTCACACAAAGTCTCATGATAATTTTTTAAAGGATCGAACCAAAATTGTGGATACTAAAGACTTAATAGGCCACACCGGATGAAAGATATATATGGCAGCTATATCTAAATGTAAACCGATTTTAACGAAATTTTGTTTTTGGAAATATTTTATTAACATCTGATCTCTATGTAGAATTGCGACGATAATCCGTACGTATTTTAGGAATCATAGAGGAAATAGTATAGTGCATAGGCTCTAGAAGTGATATAAATTGGAGCTACATCTGAACTACTGATCAGAAAAGTATTAAGGGAAATTTTCGTGCCTATTATCGTACGAACATATATGTGGAAGCTATATAGGCTTCATATCTTGGCTATACAAATGCATCACTTATGAACCCATAGCAGCTATATCGAAATATGTTCCGATTAAGCCAAACTAAAGGGTGATTTTTAGCTATTATCTCTCAAAATGCGTACTCGGTTATGAAAGTTCATCGCGCGCTTCTTCCATTGAGCGACAAAGCTCGTTTTTTGGCTCAATGGGTACATAAATAAGCAGAATTGTCGATTTTGGGAGTGAAGATCAGTCAGTAGCATTGCAAGAGCTACCAATGCATACAGAAAAAGTCACAGTTTGGTGCGGTTTATGGCTGGTGGCATCATTGGACCGTACTTCTTCAATGATGATGCGAATCGGAACATAACTGTGAATGGCGAGCGCTACCGTGAGATGTTATCCAACTGTTTTTTTCCCAAATGCTAGAGCTTGACTTGCATGACATGTGGTTTCAACAAGACGGCGTCACATGCCACACAGCTCTCGTAACAATGGACTAATTGAGAGGCGAGTTCGGTAAACATTTTATTTCACGTTCGAGACCGGTCAATTGGCCGTGTAGATCGTGCGATTAAACGCCTTAAGAAAAATTTTTTTGGGGCTATGTTAAAGCTCATGTCGAAAGAGACAAGCCCGCTTCAATTGACGTATTGGAAGATAACATTAAAGACTTTATTCGTGATACACCGGCCCAAATGTATTTGCATGAAATAATCTTCAAACATGTAATTATATGAAACGTTTTTTCGATTTAAATAAAGATTTCATACATTTTTCTGAATTTTTTGTTTTTTTTTTTTTGAAAAACTTTTTAATAACTCTTAAAAAATCACCCAATATATCCAAATCAAAATCGATCTGAATCATATATGGCACATATATCGAAAATCCTAACATGGGTCCCCGTGCCAAATTTTAGTGAAATCGGATAGTAAATGCGTCTTTTATGGGCCCAAGACCTTAATTCGGGAGATCGGTCTATATTGTAGCTACAATACATCCAAATATAGTCCGATCTTGACCATACTCGGTATGAATGTCGAGTAGCCTAACCCAAGGCATTATTTAAAATTTCGGCGAAATCAGAGAATAAATGTGGCTTTAATGGGCCCTAAACCTTAAATCGGTAGATCGGTCTATATGGGGGCTACATCAAAATTTAGTCCGATATAGCCCACCTTCGAACTTAACCTCCTATGACAACAAAGAATCTGTGCAAAGTTTCAGATAATTTTCTCCATTTTTAAAGCCTGAAGCGTGATTTCAACAGACAGACGGACAGGCAGACATGGCTAAATCGTCTTAAATTTTTACGACAATCAAGAATATATGTAAAGGGTGATTTTTTTGAGGTTAGGATTTTCATGCATTAGTATTTGACAGATCACGTGGGATTTCAGACATGGTGTCAAAGAGAAAGATGCTCAGTATGCTTTGACATTTCATCATGAATAGACTTACTAACGAGCAACGCTTGCAAATCATTGAATTTTATTACCAAAATCAGTGTTCGGTTCGAAATGTGTTCAAATTTTGACAAATTTTGTTCAGCGATGAGGCTCACTTCTGGTTGAATGGCTACGTAAATAAGCAAAATTGCCGCATTTGGAGTGAAGAGCAACCAGAAGCCGTTCAAGAACTGCCCATGCATCCCGAAAAATGCACTGTTTGGTGTGGTTTGTACGCTGGTGGAATCATTGGACCGTATTTTTTCAAAGATGCTGTTGGACGCAACGTTACGGTGAATGAACACATTTCGAACCGAACACTGATTTTGGTAATAAAATTCAATGATTTGCAAGCGTTGCTCGTTAGTAAGTCTATTCATGATGAAATGTCAAAGCATACTGAGCATCTTTCTCTTTGACACCATGTCTGAAATCCCACGTGATCTGTCAAATACTAATGCATGAAAATCCTAACCTCAAAAAAATCACCCTTTACTTTATGGAGACGGAAATAAATATATCGATGGGTTGCAAACAGAATGACAAAAAATATACCCCATCTTTCGGTGGTGGGCATAAACAAATAAATTAATGGCGATAAGACTACTACCACTTTCTTCGCTATGTGGCGATAAAATATTACGATTTTTTTTATAGAAGCGTAGTGGATTTGGACATAAAAAGATTTTTTTTAATAAAAAAAAAATTAAAATAATTAAAGTGCACAGAGTCGACACCGAAGTCTGAGTTGAGTCAAAATTGCTCGACTCCCTGTTTCCAACTCACTGAGCAAGAACCCACTTCGAGACATGTCAGGACTAGTATCTGGATCTTAAGAGACGTGATCCACTTACAATATGCTAATACAGAATGGGTTTGAAAGATATTCATAAGGTAAGTTTCTGGCTTGGGAAACACCAAGTGTTCCCAGATGCAATCTGACTTTTCTATTAGAAACTTGACATTTTCGTCGTACTCACAACGTTTTGACATGAAAAAAATAAATTGACGAAACAAAAAAAAAAAATGGAATTTTCGTGCGATAATTTTTCACAACTATCGACGTGGATTATCGCGACAGCAGTGCATCGATGAACTTAAATCTTTGTATGGCGTTGAGGATCTATGCGTATGAGCCCGAAAGAAAACAATAATCGACTATGTGGGTCTTCAAAGGCGAGCCAAATTCAACGAAAGTTGTTCGTGGAAGAAGCACTTTGAAGCAAATAGTCGCCTGTTTCTTCCGTAAAACTGGTCATGTGGCTATTGCTCCTCTTAAGCAACGTAGGACAGTCAACTCTGGGTAGTACACTACAATCTGATTGCCTGAATTCATGGGAGAAACTCGAATAAAGAACAACAGAAGACGAATCAATGTTCACATTGCATTTTCACTGTTAGGCCAGAAATTTTCACTATGTGACGGCCCACGCATATGGTCCTTAGTGGACGTTCACTACCAATTGCATATAATGAAAAGACCAATAACCTAGAAAAAGCAGAGATACTCTAGCCCAATTAAGATTCCAATGGTGTATTAAACTAAAAGCCTGTTTGTCGATGTCAAACGGTTGCTTTTCGTTCGTTTGCTCTTCTTCCGACCTATATTCTTCTATATAGACGGTTTTTATGCCGACCACCGAAGGATGCGGGTATATTCATTTTGTCATTCCGTTTGCAACACATTGAAATATCCTAATAAAGTATATAAGGGTCGGCGCTGATCAATATCTTCTTGATCAAAGATGATCTAGACATGTCCGTCCGTCTGTCTGTTGAAATCACGCTTCAGTCTTTAAAAATAGAGATATTGAGCTGAAACTTTGCACAGATTATTTTTTTGTCCATAAGCAGGTTAAGTTTAAAGATGGGTTATATCGGACTATATCTTGATATAGCCCCCATATAGACCGATCCGCCGATTTAGGGTCTTAGGCCCATAAAAGCCGACATTTATTATCCGATTTTGCTGAAATTTGGGACAGCTAGTTGTATTAGGCCCTTCGACGTTCTTCGTTAATTTGGCTCAGATCGGTCTAGATTTGATTAAAGCTGCCATATAGACCGATCCTCCTATTTAGGGTCTTAGGCCCATAAAAGCCACATTTTTATCCGATTTTGCTAAAATTTGGGACAGTCAGTTGTGTTAGGCCCCTCGACATCCTTCGTCAATTTGGCCCAGATCGGTCCAGATTTGGATATAGCTGCCATATAGGCCGATCGTCCGATTTAGGGTCTAAGGCCCATAAAAACCATATTTATTGTCCGATTGTGCAGACATTTGGGACAGTGAGATGACTTAGACCCTTCGACATCTTTCTTCAATTTGACCCAGATCGGTTCAGATTTGGATATGGCTGCCATATAGACCGATCTATTGATTTAATGTTTTGGGCCCATAAAAGGGGCATTTATTGTCCGATGTCGCTGAAATTTGGGACAGTGAGGTGTGTTAGGCTCTTCGACATCCTTCTTCAATTTGGCTCAGATCAGTCCAGATTTGGATTTAGCTGCCATACAACCCGATCTATTGATTTAATGTTTTGGACCCATAAAAGGTGCATTTATGGTCAGATGTCGCCGAAATTTTGGATAGAGAGTTAAGTTAAGCATTTCCACATTTTTCTGCAATTTGGCCTAGATCGGTACAGATTTGGATATAGCTGCCATATAGACCGATATCTCGATTTAAGGTCTTTGCCACAAAAAAGGTGCATTTATAATCCGATTTTACTGAAATTTGACACAGTGACTTATGTTAGGCTTTTCGACACCGATCTGAACCATATACGACACAGAGTATATGGTTCAGATTGGTTTATATTTAGATATAGCTAATTAAAAGACCAATATTTTGTTATACACAATTGAACAATGACTTGTACTTTTTAGTATTTGGTCCAAATCGAAATATATTTCGTTATAACTGCTATGACATAAGGTATGCAATTATCAGCGGATTTTGATGAAAGGTGGTTTGCATATAGACCTGAGGTGGTGGGTATCCAAAGTTCAGCCCGGCTTAACTCTTTTGGCTCGAATTGCAGCTTAAACAAACTCTTGAATGACGCGAAAAATTCGTATCGAGATAGAAAAACAGTCTTTAAATAAATTGCATCAATTCAGATTCCTGAAGCAGAATCAGAAGACTGTAGTCGGATCATAATAATCTTAGAATGAATACATTAGTATACTTACAGTAGATATAATAATAACAACAACAACCGGTTTCGACAGCACTTCGTTTGCTAGGACTTTCAACAATAATGGTCCAAATCAGTCCTTAAACTGATATAACTTCCAAATAAACTGATTTTCCGATATGAACTTTTGAGCTTCCAGATGGTGCAATTACTATTCGATATGTCTTCCATTTCGCACGTGCTGTTTTGTTAGGACTTTTAACATATTAACTAAGAACGGTCTAAAACAGTCCATAGACTGATAAAGCTCCCATCTAACCGTTCTTCCAATTTGACTTCTTCAGTCCCTAAAAGGTTCAACTACAATGTTATCCGATTTGGCTGATATTTTGGAAGTGGTTTCTTTTTATGACTTCTAAAAAACGGAATTGAAAAATCAAAGAACTATCCATGGTGGATGACCGGCTGAACTTAACGAATTTTATTTGTTAAAATCTAAAGCATGTCAAACAAACAGACATGCAGATTAATTGTCTCAAATTTTTACGAATATCACAATTTATTTATAATATAGGATCGGTGAATAATATTTTAATGCACTGCACACGGAACAACAAAATAATTACACCCCCATAATGTGGTGGTGGATATAATAAAAGATAAGAAATGCCTTTATTCGCAGCGAATTGCATTCACAAATATTCCAATTTGTAACATGCAGTTTAATGAGTAGCTAGAGCCGAAAGCAAGTTGCGCCAGTTCCCGGTGCCGGGTATAGCAATATACGATAAAGTACATGTCAGTCAGTCTAAGGTAATTAAATTGATTAAAGTGTCATCAGTTACTATACACGTTTTGCTAAAGCAAAGTGCACTACCTAGAAATATAATAAAAACAGTCTTAGATGCGTACCGCGGAATTCGGCATTGCACAAAATGTATTTCTTGTGGCTTTTAGTCATCGCTATTATTATAACCGGTAAGAGGATTCAAAATAGTGGCTTCCTCATTAAATGCTCATTGCTTTATAGTTTCGGCTAATCCACCATTCGATGAAATTGAGGATCAGATTCATGGAGAAAATGGTTGGTATGTACCCAACTCAAATGGTACCTTTTTGTGGCAGGCACTAGATGTTGCGGAAAAATTGTTGGAGACCCTACGCATGGAAAATGACAACAATAGGACAAGTTTTGTCGATGTTCCTGTATCATTTTACTTGTACACAAGAGGTAACAAGCGCAAAGGCAACCAACTCAAGGCATTGCCTACTGAACCATCTCTGGGGGCTTTCTCATCGGGTGCTGCCACAAAGCGCACCTTCGTTCTTATACATGGCTGGACAAATAGTTACGAAACGGAAACAGTGGTTGAGATACGAAATGCCGCTTTACAGGCTTTTGATTGCAATGTCATTGTTGTTGATTGGCCCAGAGCCCGTTCGGACTATATATCCGCTGTTGTTGCCATCCCCAGAACAGGGGCCAGAATTGCTGAAATGATTGATTTTCTCAACGAATGCTGTGGGTTGTCCTTTGACACATTAACCGTGGTTGGCCATAGTTTGGGAGCTCATGTTGCTGGTCATACTGGTAAAAATGTTAAGAAAGGAAGGGTGCACACAGTCATTGGACTGGATCCTGCTTTGCCATTATTCTCTTTCTTAACTCCTTCGAATCGTTTAGCAGCCACGGATGGTGACTATGTCCAAGCTATTCATACCAATGCAGGAGTGCTAGGTTTCTTGAAGCCCATCGTTCAGGGAGATTTCTATGCGAATGGTGGAAAATCCCAGCCGGGCTGTGGCTCGGACTATGATGGCAGTTGCTCTCATCGCCGCGTGACCACCTACTACGCGGAGGCACTAACATTGAACAACTTTGGTGCGATCGAATGCAAAAACTACCTAGAGGCCCTCGCACATAACTGTGGCTATGAATTTTCCTCAACTCGCATGGGCGGTATTAACCCTACGGATGAGTCTGAGGGCTCATATTTTGTACCAGTCCGGTCCTCAACCCCATTTGGCATAATATACGAGAATTTTATTGCAAAAGTAATTAAATTGTAATCTCTTTTAATTATCTGTATGTATGTGAATAAATTGTACCTATTGTTTATTATAAGTCATACTATTGCGTGTTAGTTATAGTTAAAAAGGCAAACAAGTAAAAACGCGTTAAGTTCGACAAGGCCGTATCCTCCACCAAGGATCGCATGAATGACTTTTGCAAATATATAAGAGAATAATCACAATATGGAACGATATGGTCCATACTTGGCATGGCTGTTAGATGTCACAAAAAAATATAAGTGCGCCCTCTAGAGTCTCAAGAAGTAAATATCTGAGATCGGTTACTATGGCAGCTATATCAAAACCTAGACCGATGTGGGCCATTTGTAATCCCAACAGACCTACACAAATAAACAATATTTATGCAAAATTTTAGGCTTTCGACAGACGGGCGGACGGACATGCCGAGATCTTCGAAAAATGTCATGTGAAACAATAGTTAAGGTCTAATGAACAAGAATATAAGCCTTACCTCCTTTCTACTCAAAACCATGGGACGTATTGTGGACACCATGATAAAGAGTAGGACTTCCAGCGAACTGCTCAAATATAAACAGCATACCTATATCAAAGGACGGTCGGTGGAGAATGCCCTGCACGAGGTTGTGCATAAAATAGAAGAATCCTTCGATGCCAAAACGTACACCCTGGCGGTACGCATTGACATCGAAAGGGCTTTTAATAATGTGCGCACCGACACACTGATCCAATCCTTAAACCAGTAGCGGGTGGACCTGGTCCTCAGAGACTGGATAAACCATATGCTAAGGACAAATTGTGTGTCCCATGACATAAATATAAGGGAGAAAGTGGCACAAGGAAAGCCACAGGAGGCCATTTTATCGCCACTGCTATGGGTGACCACCATAAATGACCTATTACGGATGCTAGGTTTAAGTGGCAGTCAGCCATCAAACTCACTTAGACGTTTTAGTCCTTTGTGATATCACAGGAACAGAAGAAGGAAGATGCCTTCTAGTTCCTTCCGTTGAACCATCCAGATCGCTTTAAAAATTCCAACAACTTGCGAACGTTCACATCAGCTTAAGCAAACAAGTTCTCAAAGAGTCAAAGGCTTGAAAGCGGCATCTCTGAATCGTGTGCCATATATCGGATAGCCAGCCAGTAATGAGACTTATTTACTTAGCGACGGAAGAAGAAAAACGTTTAGACTACTCTTTGCAAGAATGTAGTTTTGGTGTCTCCCATTCCCCGTACCCTTGAGTAGTTTAAATAATAAGAACCACATCAAATCCCCCTGCCATCAGGAAGACCTTTAGTGCCGCAGAAATCGGACCATAGTCAGGATTCAGAACTTCCATTACTGTTTTGTTAGCCTCTTCTTCTGATTCCGCTAGGAGTTCATCCAAGATTCGTTCGATCTTGTCATGATGAGCTTCCGTATGCATCCAGGGGCAGGTGAGAAAGCAGTGGAACCACTCTTCCTCAGGACACTGGATGTCTGCTTTGTGGACGATTCCTCCTTAGATGTTTCACTAACTGCTGCTGTCGAAGTACTTTTTGAGTTCCGTGCTTCCAACCGGATGACCAACACACAGGGCATGTTGGGTCAGGTTTCAATGCCTTCCCCTCCTGTCTCGATCGTGGCAGGGTCATTTTCAGTCTCCTGCAATCCGCCAGACATTAGCGATATGGTCGATAGTTCTTCAAGCAAGTGTTCAACAACAACTGCCGAGTCGCGTCCTGATTCCCCAAACCCACCTCTTCTATAGACCTTCAGTTTCACCTTTTTGAATCCGTAGGATACAACTGCTTCAGACTTGTTGGCTGTTTGCAGGTCTTAATACAAATACTGCATGTCTCCGGTCACCATCACCCTCATCCCATCTACCAATCTTCCAGTCGGTGATTAAAAGATTGGGATTAAAGTCTCTTAGACTTCCAATTCACTCACTAAGAGACTCCAAATCAGACTCGTGGGCCGATAAGGATAATATTGAAAGGAATAGAGTACAAATCTGGTTACAATATTTGGAGTAAAATACTATAAAGGGAACCCAACTCCAAAAAAACCCATGCAAACATGAACTCCTATGGAAGATATGTATTAAGAATTTTAATTTTCAATGCAGAGCCAAAAGCATGTGAAATGTTTCTTTTATATATATAATACTTTGCATATAAGATTATACGTTACAATTGAATGGAAACTAAACATGTCTAGAGATCCCAACTAGCGACGAAATGTCGAATTTTATCAAACTATACTTTTCTAAATAATGTACTAACCTTTGCCATAAAGATATAACCATTTGTTGGTGTGTGTTGCTATCTTCGGCTTTCCTTTTCCATTTGCATCTCCTATCATTGAGCTCGTCTTGTGAGAGAAACAAACAAAAGTTGTCAAATTTAATGATTTTCGCCATGCAAAAACTTGAAAAATAAAGGAAAGTTTTAAATGAAAAATTGACACATTTTTTTATCGAACTATCCCGCTATCTTTAAGCCAAAATGGTAATTTTTTTTTACTAAATATCACAAATTAAAATTCAAGTAGGATATCTCAGTTTATTGTACATTAGGGCGGATTTATCTGAAAGGGAAAAATCAATGTAAACTTTTTTTGGCAGCACCTCCCTAACTGGTTCCCATAATACAATAGTTTTCAACTTACAGTCACTACAGCCCAATAATTCAACTACTAGCTGCTATCTTTATAAGGAACCTATATCTAAATCTGAACCGATTTTAATAAAAATTGGCAGAGGCTATCAGATGGGTAATACTACATTCCATACCGATATGCAAATCCGTCCAAAATTACTTTAACTACGCCCTTTTAAGTGTTAATCGCCCCACCCAGCTTCGAGATCTGCTTTTTTTGAAAAGTTTGGATGTTAGTTATACTTCATTCTTTTGGTTTTGGTGGTGGATTGGAGTATCCAAACCTGGCCCCGAAAGTGGATATCATATTCATACTCTACTCCCAAAAACCACATTTGAGCTACATATTGCTATAGTCGGTATATATGTGTGGCTCAGGGGAGGTTGATTGATGAGATGAATCATCCCTGAAACACTTGGCCATAAAACAGATATTCATGTATTTGAATTAATGCTTGAAATGGTCAATATATCCAAGCCGATTTGAACTAGTGTTATTCTGAATCTTAAAATTCAAGTAGGATATCTCAGTTTATTGTACATTAGGGTGGTTTTATCTGAAAGGGAAAAATCAATGTAAACTTTTTTTTGGCAGCACCTCCCTAACTGGTTCCCATAATACAATAGTTTTCAACTTACAGTCACTACAGCCCAATAATTCAACTACTAGCTGCTATCTTTATAAGGAAGCTATATCTAAATCTGAACCGATTTTAAGAAAAATTGGCAGAGGCTATCAGATGGGTAATACTACATTCCATACCGAATTTTATGCAAATCCGTCCAAAATTACTTTAACTACGCCCTTTTAAGTGTTAAGATCTGTTCGAGATCTGCTTTTTTGAAAAGTTTGGATGTTAGTTATACTTCATTCTTTTGGTTTTGGTGGTGGATTGGAGTATCCAAACCTGGCCCCGAAAGTGGATATCATATTCATACTCTACTCCCAAAAACCACATTTGAGCTACATATTGCTATAGTCGGTATATATGTGTGGCTCAGGGGAGGTTGATTGATGAGATGAATCGTCCCTGAAACACTTGGCCATAAAACAGATATTCATGTATTTGAATTAATGCTTGAAATGGTCAATATATCCAAGCCGATTTGAACTAGTGTTATTCTGAATCTTAAAATTCAAGTAGGATATCTCAGTTTATTGTACATTAGGGTGGTTTTATCTGAAAGGGAAAAATCAATGTAAACTTTTTTTTGGCAGCACCTCCCTAACTGGTTCCCATAATACAATAGTTTTCAACTTACAGTCACTACAGCCCAATAATTCAACTACTAGCTGCTATCTTTATAAGGAAGGTATATCTAAATCTGAACCGATTTTAAGAAAAATTGGCAGAGGCTATCAGATGGGTAATACTACATTCCATACCGAATTTTATGCATATCCGTCCAAAATTACTTTAACTACGCCCTTTTAAGTGTTAATCGCCCCACCCAGCTTCGAGATCTGCTTTTTTTGAAAAGTTTGGATGTTAGATATACTTCATTCTTTTGGTTTTGGTGGTGGATTGGAGTATCCAAACCTGGCCCCGAAAGTGGATATCATATTCATACTCTACTCCCAAAAACCACATTTGAGCTACATATTGCTATAGTCGGTATATATGTGTGGCTCAGGGGGGGTTGATTGATGAGATGAATCGTCCCTGAAACACTTGGCCATAAAACAGATATCAGCTTTGAGCCTTTTTTGCTATAATCCACAAATATATCCAGTTTGAAGGGTATGTAAAGAGGAACGGCCACCTACGCACTTAGCCCTGCAAAAATATCAGCAGTTATCAGTTAAATAAATTTTATTTGAGCCGCTATTGTTATTGGTTTAGGGAAAGTTTAGGGGAATGACACTACTCACAAACACTTGGCCTAAAATTTAATATCAAATTTGTTTTCTACTATCAAATTTTTATTATTTGAGCCCCTTATTGCCATAGTGGGCAAACATGGCCGGGTTGAAGGGAGTTGGAGTTGAGAGGGGGACCCTGAAATAATATCAGCATCGTGCTAGAGCACGATTTTGTTTGAGCCCTATTATATTGGGTTGCCCAAAAAGTAATTGTCGGTAATATAGTAGTAATATAGTCGGCGTTGACAAATTTTTTCAACGGCTTGTGACTCTGTAATTGCATTCTTTCTTCTGTCAGTTATCAGCTGTTACTTAAATTTCTTGCTTTAGAAAAAAAGTGCGCGAAATTTTGTTTACATTTGTTTGTTTGGCGTCAATTTTAATATGGGTACCACATGTATTGAAAGAAATTCATTTAACAAACCGAATCAACGCTTTTGATATGCACCTTAAACGCAATGAATTCGATTCGTTTTTAAAACGAATCATAACTAGAGATGAAAAATGGATTGTTTACAACAACGTTAGTCGAAAACGATCATGGTCCGAGCATGGTGAACCAGCTCAAACCACTTCAAAGGCTGATATCCACCAAAAGAAGGTTATGCTGTCTGTTTGGTGGGATTGGAAGGGTGTGGTATATTTTGAGCTGCTTCCAAGGAACCAAACGATTCATTCGGATGTTTACTGTTAACAATTGGACAAATTGAATACAGCCATTAAGGAGAAGCGACCAGAATTGGTCAATCGTAACGGTGTCATATTCCACCAGGACAACGCTAGACCGCACACATCTTTGGTCACTCGCCAAAAACTGAGTGAGCTTGGCTGGGAACTTTTGATGCATCCACCATATAGCCCTGACCTTGCACCATCAGAATACCATTTATTTCGATCTTTGCAGAACTCCTTAAATGGTAAAACTTTCGGCAATTATGAGGCTATACAATCGCACTTGGTTCAGTTTTTTGCAGATAAAGGCCAGAAGTTCTATGAGCGTGGTATACTAGATTTGCCAGGAAGATGACAAAAGGGTATCGAACAAAATGGCAATTATATATTTTATTAAAGTTCATTCTAAGTTTTATTAAAAATGCATTTACTTTCTTTTAAAAAATCCGCAATTACTTTTTAGGCAATCCAATATCAAGCATTTTGAATGTGGCGATCAAGATATTCAGGGCTACGGGTCCCGTTCAGATCCACATTAATTATGTTTTTTTTTATTATCTACATTCTATATTCAAAATCAGACACCAAGGAATAACTGTTTATATCAGTTTTTTATTATACTTTTAAATACCTTTCATTTGATATCCATACTATCCCAATCGGTTCCGATGTCCTTCTGGGGTGTTGTGGGAGGTGGGGAAGCCCCTCACCGAGAAATAAATTTTTATGTTAGATTTGTACTTTACTTTTAAATACCATTTATTTGTTACCCATATTGACCCAAACGGTAAACATTATAAGAATGAATATGCAACAAGTAAAAAGGCATTAAGTTCGGCCGGGCCGAACTTTGCATACCCATAATATCGTCAAAATCGGGTAATAAATTAAGCTTTTATGGCTTTCAGACCCTTTATCGGGAAATCGGTCTATATGGTAGCTATATCTAAATATAGTTGGGAAGCCTTATACTACTCACTGTTTCCAATTTCAACAAAATCGGATGAAAAGCAAAGTTTTCATGGGCATTATACCCTTTATCGGAAAATCGGTCAATAGAGCAGCTATTTCCAAATAAAGTCCGATTTGGCCCGTTCAAGAACTTAACCAGCGTGTATCAAGAAGACGTAACTGTGTCAAATTTCAGCTCAATATCTCAATTTTTGAAGGCTCTATAGTGATTACAACAGACGAAAGGACAGACACACTGACATCGTTAAATCGTCTTAGAATTTTACGACAATCCGAAATATATATACTTTGTAATGCCGGAAATTGATATTTCGATGTGTTGCAAACGGAATGACTAAATGAATATACCCCCTATCCTACGATGGGGGGCATAAAAAAACGAAGCTTTTTCGAAAGGTTAATTCTTCGTCCTCAAATTTGCCCATGCACATTCCATTAAGGAACAGGGGCCAACTTCTCACATATCAATTTGAGTTGTCCGATTCAAGTATTAGCTCAATGATAAGGTTCTACCTTTTTATAGCAGAGTGCAAACGTCGTGACGCAGTGCGACAACCGTTCGACTTCAAAATCGATTATTCGACTTATGGATTAGTGAAAGTCGACATAGTTTTTTTTTTGCAAAAAAATTGATTAATCGAATTTCGACTTTGGGATAACTAAACAAGCCCCAATTACGTCTCAACGTCGCTGGGGCACATTTTTCTGTTGTAAAAACTTAATAAAAAGGGTGCTAAGTTCGGTCATGCCGAACATTGGATACATAACACCTTAAGTATATACAAACAGCTATAGCAGCTATATCGAAATATGATCCGATTTGAACCAAATTCTCAACAATTCACTTTTCAAAACGTCAACTAAATTTGGTAATAAAAGTGTCTTATATGGGTTAAAGGCCCTAAATCAGGAGATCGATATATGAATACAGCAGTTAAATCCCAATATAATCCGAACTGATCCATACTCGATGAGGATGTGTAGGAGTTTAACATAGCTCACTCGACTTAATTTCAGCGAAATCGGCGAATAAATAGGCTATTTGTGGTTCAAAGAACTTTAATCGGGAGATCAGTCTATATCCCCTATATAGACTGATCTCCCGATATATATACCCAAAAAATAGTCCAAACTTAACCACACTGGACAAGGACGCCGAAGGGCTAAACACCGTTCACTATATTAAATTTTCAGCAAAATCGGGTTTTTATTGGCCTTAGACCCGGAAGATCGGTTAATATGGGGGCTATATAAGAATATAGACCGATTTCAACAAATTCGGCACAGATGCCAGGGATCTCTACACAAATAATTTTGGCAAATCGGCAAAATCGGGTAATAAATAGCTTTTATGAGCCTAAGACCCTAAATCGGAGGATCATTCTCTATAGGGGCTAAATCAAGATATAGTCCGATATAGCCCATCTTCGAACTTAACCGGCCCATAAACAAAAAAGAATATGTGTAAAGTTTCCGCTCAATATCTTCGTAGTAAAAAACCGTAGCGTGATTACAACAGACAGACGGACTGACGGATATTGCTAGATCGTGTTAAATTTTTACGATGACCAAGAATATGCATACATTATAGGAATGAATATTTCGATGTGTTGCAAATAGAATGACAAAATGAATATACCCCATACTACGGTTGTGGGTATAAAAATTGCCTGAAAGGGCGTCCCAAACCCGGAAACCACTCAATCATCCCTCCTCTATTTTTAAGAGGCTATTTCCCCCCATTTAATCGTATTCATCAAATTCTTTGGACATTTTTTTTATAGGCGGTTTAAGAAGTAAATACGGGACCTATATGGGGTTATAGACCCATTTGACAAGTATATTGGAAGCCATAACAGTACTTTCTAGTGATAAAGAACTTAAGTCGGGAAATAGGTTTATATGGGATCTATATCAAGCTATAAACAGATTTAGTCTGTACATAGAAGAAGTCATTGTGTAAAATTACAGTCAATTGATTTAGAATTTCGCCCTCTAGGGGAACAAGAAGTCAAATGAAGAGGTTTGTACGGGCGCTATATCTATATGTAAACCGTTTTTGGCCCATTTACACGTATTTGCGATCCCAACCGATCTACATAAATAAAAAGTATTCTTTCGTAAGTTAGTGTTCTTTTCACGGATAGGGCAAGATTGAATTTCCACGAATACTCGTAGGGCTAGATCTACTGACGTTCAAGAATACGCATGCTTGGTAATCTTATATACCCTCCACAATGGATCACATTTGTCGAGTTCTTTTCCCGGTATCTCTTCTTAGGCAAAAAAGGATATAAGAAAAGATTTGCTCTGCTATTAGGGTGATATCAAGATATGGTCCGGTTTAGACCACAATTAAATTATATGTTGGAGACCTGTGTCAGCCAATTCGAATAAGAATTGCGCCCTTTGGGGGCTCAAGAAGTTAAATAGAGAGATCGATTTATATGGGAGCTGTATCGGGCTATAGACCGATTCAGACCATAATAAACACGTGTTTGGATGGTCAAGAGAGGATCCGTCGTACAAAATTTCAGCCAAATCGGATAAGAATTGCGCCCTCTAGAAGCTCAATAAGTCAAGTCCCCAGATCTGATTATATGACAGCTATGAACCGATTTGAACCATACTTGGCACAGTTGTTGGATATCATAACAAAACACGTCGTGCAAAATTTCATTTCAATCGGATAAGAATTGCGCACTCTAGAGGCTCAAGAAGTCAATACCGAAGATCGGTTTATATGGCAGCTATATCAGGTTATAGATTGATTTGAACCATACTTGGCACGGTTGTTGGATATCATAACAAAATACTTCGTGCAAAATTTCATTCCAATCGCATGAGAATTTGGCACTATAGAGACTCAAGAAGTCAAGACCGAAGATCGGTTTATATGGCAGCTATATCATGTTATGGACTGATTTGAACCATACTTAGCATAGTTATTGGATATCATAGCAAAACACGTCGTGCAAAATTTCATTCCAATCGGATAAGAATTGCGCACTCTAGCTCAAGAAATCAAGACCCAAGATTGGTTTATATGGCAGCTATATCAAAACATGAACCGATATGGCCCATTTACAATACCGACCTACACTAATAAGAAGTATTTGTGCCAAATTTCAAGCGGCTAGCTTTACTCCTTTGGAAGTTAGCGTGCTTTCGACAGACAGACGGACGGACATGGCTAGATGGACATAAAATGCCGCTACGATCAAGAATATATACTTTATGGGGTCTCAGACGAATATTTCGAGTAGTTACAAACAGAATGACGAAATTAGTGTACCCCCATCCTATGGTGGAGGGTATAAAAATAATTGAAATTGTATTCAAAGTATTTTGCATCGGTTTAAGGCATAGAATGGATGAAGCTAACTGTTGATATCGTATAAGAGCGATTTCATATAGTTTTTGACTGATTGTCTGACTCGATTTCAACAGCGCATAAAAAAATAACTTTCTGACTGCAACAAATACAGAGCATTGTGTTGCATCCATGGATATTAGGTTACGGCATTATTTTTGCTGACTGGCCGAGCTTACCTCATGAATTTTTGTGCTTCCCAATTTTTTCGTTTTTCTTCCCCAGTTTTTCCGTTTTCAATACATTTAAAGAAGCATTTAAGACAACCAAAATTGACTTCCAACGTCTCTCGGCTTCACTTTATATGAGGCCAAATTGTTTTGCTTGCGAATGAATCCCTAAGTTTTTGGCCATACATAATTGTTTCGTAGAAAATTTGTTTCGCAATTGAATGACTTGTTCTCAATTGCGAAACTACTACAAAGTTAGAATTAATGGTGACAACCCAAAGTGTCATACCCATTAATCGAAAATGTTATCTGCGTGGTATCCCAATGTTAATGTTCGTCGCCCAAACACCAGCCTTGGCTAGCACTAATTGTAACATTTAGCTTCTATCGACTTGATAAGCCTAAGAAACAGACAATAAATTATTGAATTAATTATTAACAAAGGATTCAGGCGGAGGTATAAAAAGCCAACTGTTGAGCTAAACTTCATTAAGAATTCCGGACAATGGGGCTTTTATGGATTTTAATCGCCGGCTGCATATGTGGTAATAACATCTGGACGGGACTTTGTTATAATTCTTTGAAAATAATATCGCATTTCGTTATTTAGTTGTGACCCTGAACGCCATGGATGACGGAGGACAAGCCCGAGTGAATGGTAAAAATGGTTGGTACATACCAAATCCAAATGGATCCTTCGAGTGGTTTGACAACCAAGCCCTGGAGAAACGCCTAGTAGACCAAAACAAATTTGGTAAACTGGAGAAAGTTAAAAATCCTACAAAGTTTTTTCTCTATAGCAAGGTCAATCCCAGTGAGGGGACTCAAATAACAACAAATCGAAAATCAGTGGAGAGATCCTATTTTGATGCAAATAAACCCACATATTTTCTCATCCATGGCTGGCTCAATAGCTATAAAACAATATTTATTGAGAAGATTCGCAACGCCATGTTAAGGTACGAAGATTGCAACGTAATAGTTGTAGATTGGCCCCGAGCCCGTATTGGCTTTTTTTCTGCATTTTTTGCTGTACCCGGAGTAGGAAAGCAGGTTGCCACTATGATCGATTTCTTGCATGAGCAGTTTGGCATGTCCTTCGAAACATTGACTGTTGTTGGTCATAGTTATGGCGGCCAAGTTTGTGGGTTTACTGGCAAAAACGTGAAAACTGGCAAAATACACAAAATTATTGGTTTGGACCCCGCCGGTATAGTATTCTTCTACGACAAACCAGAGGCCCGTTTAGCCATCACAGATGCTGTCTATGTGCAGGTAATTCATACCGATGCGGGTAAACTTGGTTTTAAAGAACCCATTGGAAACAGTGATTTCTATGTGAATGGAGGTAATTCCCAACCATTGTGTGGACCTGAAGTAATCGGAATTTGCTCCCATTTGCTTTCCTGCTACTACTATGCTGAAGTGCTTGAACTGAACGATTTTGGAAGTATTAGGTGCGACGACTTTGAACATGCGAAAATGAAGAACTGTGGTTCTATCTTTTCGGGAGTTCGCATGGGTGCTCGCGATGTCCAGGAAGAAGTTGAAGGTATATTCTTTGTACCTGTTCGTTTCAAATATCCATTTGGTGTGCTAAACTCAACCGATACTACGAATGCGTTCACTACTTGGAGTGGCAATTGATTTTAGACTTTATATAGGACTGGCTGCAATTGCTAAACCTACATTTCTAGTTGATTAAGATGCAACTCTCAATACCAAAATAAAGACAATATATTTAAACTGATACATACTTTGCTTTATTATCAAAAGGTTAAAATTTTTTTCAAACATCACTTTTCTTTAACTATTATTTGACAATTTTCCCCAGAACATGGGAATATTAAACTGACATTTAAATTCAACAATACCTTAAGCACTTTCTGAATTTAACTGTCAATACAAATATCTGTTTTTATACCCACCACCATAGGATATGATAGGATATTCATTTAGTCATTCCGTTTGCAACACATCGAAATATCCATTTTGGACCCTACAATTGAAAGATGTCCGAATATCTGTTCATCTATCAGTCCGTGTGTCCGTCATTTGTTATCACGCTACAGTCTTTACAAATTGATATTGAGTTGAAATTTCGTCGTATTTCTTCAATGTCGTATTTCTTCAATGCGCAGGTTAAGGTCTTGAATGAGCCAAATTGGACTATATTTGTATAAAGATGACAAATAGATCGATCAGCCGACTTAGGGTCTTAAGCTAATAAGCCGCATTTATTTTACGATTTCGCTAAAATTTGGAACAGTGAGTTTTATTAGGGCTCCCAATATTTTTCCCGAGAATGGTCCAAATCAGGCTATATTCACCATACAGACCGATCTGTCGGTTTTGGGTTTTAAGCCCATAAAATTCTCATTTGTTTCCGATTTTGCTGGAATTTGGAACAATAAGTTAAACTTGGCCACCCGAAATCTGATCCGAGTATGACAGAGATCTGCCGATTAAGCCGATAAAAGCAGCAATTATAAACCGATTTCCCAGAAAATTAAAAAAATAGTGAATTTTACCAGAGCCGCCAATATACGACCCGAATATGGTTCATATCGGGCTATATTTACTTACAGCTGTTTGAACCATTGAGTGGAGCGGACGTATTGTTATTTTCCTGTAACTCGTAATAGCTCATTATTTTTTGAAGAACAATTTAAGTTACTCAATTATAGCTGCGATAGAGGTATCCATTAGGCGGTTGATGATCTGCATCTGTTTCCAGTAGAGCGGCAGATCTAGAGCCCGGGAGTAGAATGGACTCCAAAGACCCAACAGCTGCGGTGGTGGTATCAGGCCGTACCATGTTGTCTGCTACTGAAACCTCGACTGGTGGAGCGGCTGCTCCCGGCTCCACTAGCCGCAGACGACTGGTTAGCAGGGGCTTTTGACGAAGACACCTGGTTCGAGTCTAAAGGATAAGGCCAACCTATTCCTTCTTCGCATGCCTATAATTTGCCTAGGCCATCGGCCTTCCCTGCCAAACCAACACGCTCTTTAAGAGGTTGGAATAATAGGTTAGGTTTATTGAGAGGCTTGGTGCGAATGGTCCAAAGACTTTCACTGATAGGGAGAGAGATTCCCTAAATTGGGCTCGGGAATTCGCTGCACAGGCTACTGCAAAGACTACACGTCTAGATTTGGAAACTGCACCACAGACAGTCCAAATGCTGCGGTCACCTGGCCTGCCTAAATGAACTAGGGCGAAAAACAGTAAGATGGGTCCAAGAACCTTTGCTAATGACGCTAGGGACACTTTGGTGATGGCAGTTGTCGACAAGGGAGAAGAACAGGGCTGTATACCTAGGAATAATTGGAGTGGGATAGTCAATGGACTGTCATCAGTGTACTCCGATGTCCTTGCGAAATTTCCTGGATCTCCTCCAGTTTGTGACGATGCAGGCTGGTATCTAGGACGATACAAACTAATAGCCTTCGGCGATCAACGCTCGATTTGTGAGATCTGGCCAGGTGCAACACTAGATTTAGTCAGGAAGCAAGTTATTCCTTCTCGACCAATGGCGCATGCTTGGATACCAAGGATTCCCTCAGATTCTGAAGCGATACTTGGAAGGCTACGAGAATGTAATCCCAATCTTTCAACCACCGACTGGAAGATTGGTAGATTGGATGAGGCTAATGGTGACATGCAGTATTTGTACTATACTCCGACTGCCTCGCAGACCTCTACAAGTCTGAAGGGTTTGTATCCTTCACATTCAACAATTTGAAACTGAAGGTTTATAGAAGCGGTGGGGTTGGGGAATCAGGAGACGAGCAGTTGTTGCTGAACAATTGCCTGAGGAGCTATCAATTACATCGCTAAAGTCTGGCGGATTACAGGAGACAGAAAATCCCCCTGCCACAATCGAGACAGGAGGGGATGGCATCGAAACGGGACCCGACAAGCTCTGTGTGGGTGGGTCACAAAGTTGGACAGGGCTCAAAGTGCGCACCAGCTGTGGAAGAAACAGGCGTAAAAGTGGTCGCGTATGCTGATGATGTAACAATTGCGGTTAGGGCAAAGTTTCCCAGCACTCTAAGAAATATACTTCGCTCTACGTGCAGGAGCAAAGTGGGCTGCCGAAAGTGGTCTGGGTATAAATCCGTGCAAGACAGAAGTAGTTCTTTTCAGCAGGAGATACAAGTTGCCTACAGTGGAACCTGTCTCCATGGGTGGAGAGAATGTTCCATTTACAGAAAGCGCAAAATACCTGGGTGTTTTGCTGGACAGGAAACTGAACTACAGGCTCACTAATTAACCTCAAAGATCCGACACTTACTCTTGAGGTTAAAAACGATCTAATGCATGAGTTTATTGCAAATACTTTTATTAAGCACATGAATAATTAATAAAAATATATGATTCATAAGCTGAGGCAGAAATTTTAGATCAAAATCTTTATATAGCTGTTTTGCATAGATGAAATATTCTCTTTAGCACCTTGCATTCAAGTACCATATTGAAAAAAGTGAAGGTGGCGGAATTACCGGGATCTAGGTTAAGTTAGGTTAAGTAAGAGTGGCAGTCCTTTTCGGACTCGCTTAGAAAATTTTATTTCCACTGTGATACCGCAGTAGCGACAGACCAATACCAAAGGAATCGAACCAACGACACTCTTTCTTGTAATTCGAGCATGCTTCCAACTCAGCTACCGGGTAGCCTTAACAAGATCTAATTTTTGCACAATTGGAATCATGTCTACCCATAAAGTTATTGGAGGTGTAAGCCAATTTTTTTTAAATCCATGGGCCTATAAAAAGATTCACATTCTCCAATTTCTGCTGACCAAAAGCGTAGCTTTCACCATATTGGCTGAAAGATATATATAGGAACTATATCTAAATCAGAACCGATTTTAATAAAATTTTGCAATCGTATTGTAACGTTAAATAAAGCATTTTGTAAAGATAAGACCAAAATTTTAGTTTCTACAGCCTTGAAAAGCCATATCTGCTGAAATATATATAAAGGGTGATTTTTTTGAGGTTAGGATTTTCATGTATTAGTATTTGACAGATCACGTGGGATTTCAGATGCTCAGTATGCTTTGACATTTCATCATGAATAGACTTACTAACGACCAACGCTTGCAAATCATTGAATTTTATTACCAAAATCAGTGTTCGGTTCGAAATGTGTTCAAATTTTGACAAATTTTGTTCAGCGATGAGGCTCATTTCTGGTTGAATGGCTACGTAAATAAGCAAAATTGCCGCATTTGGAGTGAAGAGCAACCAGAAGCCGTTCAAGAACTGCCCATGCATCCCGAAAAATGCACTGTTTGGTGTGGTTTGTACGCTGGTGGAATCATTGGACCGTATTTTTTCAAAGATGCTGTTGGACGCAACGTTACGGTGAATGAACACATTTCGAACCGAACACTGATTTTGGTAATAAAATTCAATGATTTGCAAGCGTTGCTCGTTAGTAAGTCTATTCATGATGAAATGTCAAAGCATACTGAGCATCTTTCTCTTTGACACCATGTCTGAAATCCCACGTGATCTGTCAAATACTAATGCATGAAAATCCTAACCTCAAAAAAATCACCCTTTATATAGAAGTTATATCTAAGTCTGATCCGATTTTATTAAAATTTTGCACTAGTATTGAAACGTCAAAAATAACATCTCGTGAAAAATATTGTAGAGATCGGACAAAAATGGTGGCTTCTACAGCCTTAAAAGTCCATATAAGATGAAAGATTTATACGAGAGCTATATCTACAATAACTCTAATCCGATTCTAATGAAATATTGCACACATATTGGGACGTCAAAGAAAGCCCTTCGTGTCAAAGTTGGTAAAGATCAGACCAAAGTTGTGGCTTCTCCAGTTTTGAAAGGGCAAATAGGATGAAAGATATATATGACAGCTATATCGAAATCTGATTTAAAATAAATTTTACACACATAAAAAGGCGGCACACGAAACATCTCATGCAAAGTTTTGTATGGATCGGACAAAAATTGTGGATACTAAAGAGTTAAAAGGCCACATCGGATGAAAATATATATGGGAGCTATATCTAAATCTGAACTGATATAACGAAATTTTGCACGCACATTGGGACATGGACATGGCCCCGTCCAGCTGGTATATATATATAGAGTAACTCTGTGCCACAATCTTGGTGTAGGTTATTATAATTGAGTACTCAGACATGGAGTGGGATGTTATATGAGCATCCCACATACCCAACACCAACGGAAGGGGGTATATTCGTTTTGTCATTCAGTTTGCAACACATCGAAATATCCATTATATGTATTTTTTATCGTCATTAAAATCTAAGACGATCTAGCCATGTCCGTCCGTACGTCTTTTTTGTCCATAGGCAAGTAAAGTTTGAAGACGGGTGTTATGTATTTGACCCCTACGCATGCTGAATATGATGTAGATCGGACTATATTTGGATGTAGCTACAAGAATTGTGAATTGTGCTAGAAACCACGACGTCATTGGCTAGTTTGGTCCAGATCGGACCATATTTATATATGGGACCATGTTTCATATTGTATATATTGAGATTTTTTACCGGACTTTATGTAATGAGGTTAATGTGGTGGGTATCTAAAGTTCGGACTGGTCAAACTTAATGCGTTTTTATACCCTCCACCATGGGATGGGGGTATACTAATTTCGTCCTTCTGTTTGTAACCCCTCGAAATATTCGTCTAAGACCCCATAAAGTATATATATTCTTGATCGTCATGACATTTTAAGTCGAACTAGCAATGTCCGCCGTCTATTCGTCCGTCTGTCTGTCTGTCTGTCGAAAGCACTCTATCTTTCGAAGAAGTAAAGCTAGCCGCTTGAAATTTTGCACGTTTTGATATAGTTGCCATATAAACATATCTGGGATCTTGACTTTTCGAACCGCTAGAGGGCACAATTCTTATCCGAATAGGTTGAAATTTTGCATGATATGTTGTATTATGTCTTCCAACAACTGTACTGAGTATGGTTGAAATCAGTCCATAACCTGATATAGCTGTCATATAAACCTATCTGGGGTCTTGACTTCCTGAGCGTCCAGAGAGCGCAATTCCTATCCGATTTGGCTGAAATTTAGCACGACGTGTTTTGTTATGACTTATGGACCAAATCGGTCCATAACCTAATATAGCTGCCATATAAACCCATCTGGGGTCTTAACTTCTTGAGCCACTTGAGGACGCTTTTATTATCCGATTTGGCTGAAATTGTGGTTCAAATCGGTACATAACCTGATATAGCTGTCATATAAAACGATCTGGGGTCTTGACTTCTTGAGCGTCCAGAGAGCACAATTCTTATCCGATTTGGCTGAAATTTAGCACGACGTGTTTTGTTATGACTTCCATCAACTGTGTTAAGAATAGTTCAAATCGGTCCATAACCTGATATAGCTGCCATATAAACCCATCTGGGGTCTTGACTTCTTGAGCCACTAGAGGACGTAATTATTATCCGATTTGGCTGAAATGTGGTTCCAATCGGTACATAACCTGATATAGCTGTCATGTAAACCGATCTGGGGTCTTGAATTCTTTAGCTACTAGAGAGCGCAATTCTTATTCGATTTAGCTGATATTTTGCAAGAAGTGTTTTGTTATGATTTCCAACAGTTGTGCCAAATATGGTTTTAATTGATTCATAACCTGATATAGCTGCCATATAAACCTATCATGGATCTTGACTTCTTGAGCCTCTAAAGGGCGCAAGTATTATACAATTTGGCAGAAATTTTGTAAAATGGCTTTTCCCATGACCTTTAACATACGTGTCGAATATGATATGAATCGGTTTATAGCCTTATACAGCTCCCCTATAAACCGATCTACCTATTTTACTTCCTCAGGCCTTAAAGTGCGCAATTCTTACTAGATTTGGCTGAAATTTTACATAATGACTTCTACTATGGTTTCCAATATTCAGTTCAATTATGGTCCGAAATGAACTATAGCTTGATATTGTTCCAACTTAGCATGCTTTTACTTGTTAATTGTTACCTTTTCCGTATTTCATACGGCTGCCTGCAAACTGCAATGAAGGGGCATGTTGCTTGCTGCAAGTTTTTCATTAAGTTTAAGTCAACCTGTTGCCGTTCATCATATTAAATGATTGGGGGCTGAGTTGTATCCGATTTGCATTTGATGGATCCTGAGTTCAAATACCGCTGCCGGCAAAATGTTTACTTCAAATAAAATATTAAAAAGTGTGAAAGCAATAATTAATATTAAATAAATATCAGCCCAACAATAGATTTTTTTCTCCTTTTTTTCACTTTTTAAGCCATAAAATTTTTCGCAGTGCTACCAAAACTGCTATAACAGCACGCATTCTGTTGAAGGCTTCGTAGATGTACAGAATTTTCCGGCCCCTTACTAGGCATATTTCAAGCAATGGAACGTGCATGACATGTTGCCTATGACACTCAGTGTTATTTTGTAATGGTGTATATTTTTATGTGCGTGTACCACTGACTGTGTCTGCAAGCATGCGCCCATTTTCCCTCTTTTCGCCACTGAGGACCTTACAGGAGGCAAACCAAGGATCATAGTGATCTTAAGATGCTCATCTAATTAAGTCAGATTCTCCACCATGTCCACTTGACCACTCCCCTGACTGAAGGCAGTAACAATCCAAACCTACTAACAAGTTCTAACTTTATTTTGTTTGTATTAGCGGTGATTATGATGATTGCAACGAGCATTACGAGCAGCACAGTTCAAGAACAATGCATATGACCAAATAGCTTGCACCAACTTGGAATTTTGACATAATAGCTCGTCCCTGTACATATCCATTACTATAAACTGTTTTAGCAATTGGCTAAGTGGTTTTTTGACAGGAGAATTTATATCAACATTGGGTTCAAGCAATTGGTATGTTGTTTGAAAATATTTTCTGCATAATTTTCCAATAAATAAACTTGACGAATAAATGGATTTTTTTGCAGGCATTAATTGCAATACTTGCTGCATATCATTTTGATAAGGGCAAGAGTGTGGGGTGATTTTTTTGAGGTTAGGATTTTCATGCATTAGTATTTGACAGATCACGTGGGATTTCAGACATGGTGTCAAAGAGAAAGATGCTCAGTATGCTTTGACATTTCATCATGAATAGACTTACTAACGAGCAACGCTTGCAAATCATTGAATTTTATTACCAAAATCAGTGTTCGGTTCGAAATGTGTTCATTCACCGTAACGTTGCGTCCAACAGCATCTTTGAAAAAATACGGTCCAATGATTCCACCAGCGTACAAACCACACCAAACAGTGCATTTTTCGGGATGCATGGGCAGTTCTTGAACGGCTTCTGGTTGCTCTTCACTCCAAATGCGGCAATTTTGCTTATTTACGTAGCCATTCAACCAGAAATGAGCCTCATCGCTGAACAAAATTTGTCGATAAAAAAGCGGATTTTCTGCCAACTTTTCTAGGGCCCATTCACTGAAAATGATTTGCAAGCGTTGCTCGTTAGTAAGTCTATTCATGATGAAATGTCAAAGCATACTGAGCATCTTTCTCTTTGACACCATGTCTGAAATCCCACGTGATCTGTCAAATACTAATGCATGAAAATCCTAACCTCAAAATAATCACCCTTTATAAAGTAATTGTTAAACAAATTGGTATTTTGTCACTTGGCCTTGTTAAAACCCTTAAAAATAAAATGAGATATAAAATGTTTTGAATGTTTGTTCCAAATTTTAATAATTTTATAAATTCAAAATTTACCTCAAGCCATGGCAGCCTCAGTTATTTCTCATAGAGATAAAATTGTAATGAAGTTTTTGCTCAAAATCTAATTTTTATGAAATTTGTTCTAAATAATTTTAAATGTATTTTTTTTCTATAGACAATATTTAGCGTAACATTCTCTAAAATTCAGTCAGGGCCCGACCCCCTCAAATTTTTCTACACAAAAAATTCTAATTAAATACTTTTTAAAGATCCACCATGGATCGCATTTGTCGAGTTCTTTTCCCGGCATCTCTTCTTAGGCAAAAAAAGGATATAAGAAAAGAGTTGCCCTGCTATTAGAGCGATATCAAGATATGGTCCGGTTTGGACCACAATTAAATTATATGTTGGAGACCTGTGTAAAATGTCAGCCAATTCGAATAAGAATTGCTCCCTTTGTGGGCTCAAGAAGTAAAATAGAGAGATCGATTTATATGGGAGCTGTATCGGGCTATATACCGATTCAGACCATAATAAACACGTATGTTAATGGTCATGAGAGTATCCGTCGTACAAAATTTCAGGCAAATCGGATAATAATTGCGACCTCTAGAGGCTCAAGAAGTCAAGATCCCAGATCGGTTTATATGGCAGCTATATCAGGTTATGAACCGATTTGAACCATATTTGGCACAGTTGTTGGATATCGTAACAAAATACTACGTGCCAAAATTCATTCAAATTGGGTAAGAATTGCGCACTCTAGAGGCTCAAGAAGTAAAGACCCAAGATCGGTGTATATGGCAGCTATATCAGGTTATGGACCGATTTGAACCATACTTGGCACAGTTGTTGTATATCATAACAAAATACTACGTGCCAAAATTCATTCCAATCGGATAAGAATTGCGCACTCTAGAGGCTCAAGAAATCAAGACCCAAGATCGGTTTATATGGCAGCTATATCAGGTTATGAACCGATTTGAACCATATTTGGCACAGTTGTTGGATATCATAACAAAATACTACGTGCCAAAATTCATTCCAATCGGATAAGAATTGCGCACTCTAGAGGCTCAAGAATTCAAGACCCAAGATCGGTTTATATGGCAGCTATATCAAAACATGAACCGATATGGCCCATTTACAATACCTACACTAACAAGAAGTATTTGTGCAAAATTTCAAGCGGCTAGCTTTACTCCTTCGGAAGTTTGCGTGCTTTCGACAGACAGACGGACGGACGGACGGACAGACGGACGGACATGGCTAGATCGACATAAAATTTCACGACGATCAAGAATATATATACTTTATGGGGTCTCAGACGAATATTTCGAGTAGTTACAATCAGAATGACGAAATTAGTATACCCCCCATCTTATGGTGGAGGGTATAAAAACCCCGAAATGATCACCCTGATTTATTCAATTTTTAAATAATTATATCAAATAAACCATTTCGGGTTTTCCTTGGAATATTATAATTCACATAAAAGTATTTAAGATAAGTATACTAAACAGTATTTAAGATTAGAACAACTTCCAAAAGATGCACAAAATCATGTGTACTACGAAAGAAATGTATTTTGCCACAGAAAGAATGTCGTCATTACACAAAAGTACGTGCATTAGGAAAAGTACAGCTAATGGTTCGGGTTGTCGAGTGTGGTTAATGTGGTAATTGTATCAAAGATGCGTTTTCGCTATTAATACGATTCAAATGCAACAACAAATACCAACTCACGGCCCTTAAAGCCATCACACCTAATATGGGAAACAAACACAAATTGTAAAAGTTAATGATGATTAAATTATAGTTGCTTGCTAAAACTCATTTAAAACCAATTGACGCATAGAAAGAATGACCTATTGAAATCATAAAATTTGTTAGTGAGTAAATAAAATTGAGCGCAAAAAATTGAGCCCATACCTGAATATAAACTGATATAGCCCCCATAAAAGCCGAACCGCTGATTTGACTTCTTGAAACCCTAGAAGCCTCAATTTTTAGCCGGTTTAGCTGAAAATTGATACGTGCAGTACACTTAAGCCATCCAATGCTGACGTTTTATTCTCCTAGATAGGTTCACAAATATATATAGCTACCATATATACCGATCTTCGGATTTGACTTCTCTCTAAGCCTTAGGTTTTGCCCGATTTGGCTGAAATTTGGTACTTGAAGTACAATGTCCTCAAATACTCACAACGAATCTTACCCCGGTATGTTCATAAATAGATATAGGCCCCGAAAAACCGATTCCCCGATGTGACTTCTTTAGACTACAGAAGCCTCAACCCGATTTGGTTATTACAAAATTTTTCAAATACAAACTTAGTTGATAAGGGTACGTTAAGCAGAATCCATGGTAATGGAAACCAAAGATTCGCCACGGTCGAATTTAACATGCTTTTATATGTAAATTTTATACATATTTATAAAGTAAACAACATAGAATATAGTATTGCTAAAGTTAACCAACTGTAGGCTACCTATACAAAACCATTACAACCATTCAATTGTGTACAATTGTTTACATAAAGTTTGATAAGAAGGTAACACTGAAACCATTCGAAACGACCTAGAATTATAAGCGAAGACTTACAAATCAATGGCATCGAAACGGGTGTTTCATATTTGAGTCGTTAATTCTAAGCAATCTTGAAAATTATCGCATTATTCAGCATATTGCCACAGTTCCTTGACTCGTCTCAGATATGACTAAGGCAGGCGCCAATAAGTTTCTGTGATGGTGTTTTACCAGATATTAAATTTGATTTTTCTGATAGGAATTTCTCCCACCATATAATATTGACTACATTGTAATAGAGATATGGATGGTGAAAGCGTGCATTCATGATATGTTACGCTATAATTATTCTTATCAGTTGCGTTTGCGACACACAACCCACACAAAACGTATTAGAATTATTGAAAAAAATAATACTTGGTTGTCTCCTGCACATTACAAGGAAAATAATTTATTCTGCATAGCTACCGAAACGTCGAAACGAATATGCATCCAATGTTTACAAATAATGGCTCAAGATTTGAAAGGATCGCACCCACACCAAGCGCCGATATTTAATGAAAATTTTTTATTTTCATGTATTACTTAAGCTCTATCTTATGTATAACAAGTAAAAAGGCGTTAAGTTCGGCCGGGCCGAACTTTGGATACCCACCACCTCGGGTATATATGTAAACCACCTTTCGTCAAAACCCGATGAAAAATTTATACCTTATGTCCCATAGCAGCTATATCAAAATATGTTCCGATTTGGACCAAATACTTATAGGTACAAGTCATTGTTCAATTGTGTATAATAAAATATTGGTCTTTTAAGTAGATAAATCTAAAAATAAACTGATCTGAACCATATACGACGCAGATCACGAAAAAACTAACATAAGTCACTGTGTTAAATTTCAGTGAATTCGGATTATAAATCCGCCTTTTATGGGCGCAAGACCTTAAATCGAGAGACCGATCTGGGCCAAATTGAAGAAGGATGTCGAAGGGCCTAACACAACGCACTATCTCAAATTTCGGCAAAATTGGATAATAAATGTGGCTTTTATGGTCTAAAACCCCAAATCGGTTAATCGGTCTATATGGGGGCTATATCAATATATGGTCCGATAAAGCCCATCTTCGAAGTTAACCTGCTTATGGACAAACAAAGAATCTTTGCAAAGTTTCAGCTCAATATCTCTATTTTTAGAAACTGTAGCGGACGGACGGACATGGCTAGATCGTCTTAAATTTTTACTCTGATCAAGAATATATATACTTTACAGAATAGGAAATGAATATTTCGATGTGTTGCAAATCGAACGACAAAATGAATATACCTCCATCTTTCGGTGGTGGGTATAAAATTCATTTTGTGTTTGTTTGTTTGTGTGTTCCTTATAGACTCAGAAACGGCTGAACCGATTTTCTTGAATTTTACACAGATGGTGCATAATGATCCCGTGGTGAAAATAAGGTACTAAATTTTTTTATATCTGAAGGGGGGTGGGCCCTCCTTACTCTAATATTCAGAAACTCCAGATTTCGGAAATGGGTGGTGCGATTTAAGCCAAATTTTGTTTGCTCTCTTATAGTAACCTAAAAACAACCAGTAAGGAAAGGAAAAAGTCGGGCGGTGCCGATTTAATAGAAAGAACAGATATCCACATTTAATTTTAAATACCTATTCTTACGATGGTACGAAAATTGTGGCTTCTACAGCCTTAAAATTCGAAACGCATAAAAGATAAATATTTGGGAGTTTTATTTAAATCGATGTTGATGAAATTTGGCACACGTATTGGGATGTCAATTTAACCATCTCATGCAAAATTTTGTAGAGATCGGATCAAAGTTGAGGCTTCTACAGACTTAAAAGGCCATATCGGATGAAAAATATATATGGGAGCTATATCTAAATCTGAACCGATTTTTATGAAACTTTGCACACATATGAGGACGTTGAATAAAACGGCCCACCCAAAATTTGTTAAAGATCGGCCTTTAAAGGCCATATTGGATGAAAAATATCTATGGAAACTATATTTAAATCTGGACCGATTTTTATGGAACTTTGCATACATATGACAACGTTGAATAAAACGCTCCATGCCAAATTTTGTAAGGATGGCACCACAATTGTGGCTACTACAGCTTTAAAAGGGCATATCGGATGGAAGATATACATGGGAGCTATATATAAATATAATCCAATTATGAAGAAATTTTGCACACATATTGGGACGTCACAAAAAGCACTTCGTACAAAATTTTGTAAAGATCGGACCAAAATAGTGCTTTCTACAGCCTTTATAGGTCAAATCGGACGAAAGTTATATATGGGAGCTATATCTAAATCTGAACCGATTTAGATGAAATTTTTCACACCTATTGGGACGTCATACTAAACATTTCATGCCAAATTTGGTAGAAATCGCAACTAAATTGTGGCTCCTACAGCTTTTATAGGTCACATCGGATGAAAGATATATATGGGAGCTATATCTAAATCTGAACCGATTTCAATAAAATTTTGCAAGCATTTTAGGTCGTTGAAAAAAAAACACTTCGTGCCAAATTTTGTAAGGATCGAACCGAAATTGTGGCTTCTAAAGCTTTAAAAGGGCATATCTGATGGAAGATATACATGGGAGCTATATATGTATAAATAAGATCCAATTATGATGAAATTTTGCACACATATTGGGACGTCACAAAAAGCACTTCGTACAAAATTTTGTAAAGATCGGACCAAAATTGTGCTTTCTACAACCTTTATAGGTCAAATCGGATGAAAGATATATATGGGAGCTATATCTAAATCTGGACCGATTTTTCAATCAATAGCGTTTGTCCTTGGACCAAAAAAGACACTTATGCAAAATTTTGTGAAAATCGGAAAACAAATGCGACCTGTACTTTGATTACAAGAATATATGGACAGACAGGCAGACGGACAGACGCACATAGCTAAATCGAATCAGGAAGTGATTCTAAGCCGATCCGCATACTTATCAATAAGTCTAGCTCTTCTTCTTGTTCTTAGCGTTGCAAACAAATGCACGAATCTATAATAATCTCTACCACAGTGGTGGTGAAAGGTTTAAAAATTTGGTATCCAAATTTCGGGTGGGATACCTAGGGGGTTGCCCACCCCAAAACTTACCAAATATATATATAGAGCAATCACGACAATATGGGACTCAAATGAAAGGTATTTAAGATTACAAAACGTATCTGATATCCAATTGTTGGACTAAGTGCTTGGGGGACCACCCCTACCCCCAAAACACCCCTAATCGGACATATTTACCGACCATGGCAATATGGAACTCAAATAAAAGGTATTTACGAGTAAAATACGAATCCAATATCCAAATGTAGGCCTAAGTTTCTGCGTCAAAACAACCCCCCCAAACAGGACTTATTTAATGGCTATGGCAATATGGGGCTTAATTAAAAGGTATTTGAGTGTTGAATACGAATCTGATATCCAGATGTGGGACGAAGTGTTTTGGTGCCGCCCATCCACGAGAACATCCCCCAAAGAGGACAATTTTACGACCATAGCAATATGGGACTCAAATGAAAGGTCTACGAGTGTAAAGCACAAATCTGATATCAATATTCGGAAAAGTGTCCATGGGGCCACCCCACCCACATAACACCACCCAAATAAGAAGTATTTGCTGATTATTGCAATATGAGGCTCAAAAAAGAGGGTATAACACATATCTGATATATATTTTTAAAGCCAAGTCACTGAGTGGACGCCCCATCCAACAAAAAACTCACCAAACCGGTCATGTTTGCCGACTATGGAAAAATTGAATGAATAACAAGTAAAAGCGTGCTAAGTTCGGCCGGGCCGAATCTTATATACCCTCCACCATGGATCGCATTTGTCGAGTTCTTTTCCCGGCATCTCTTCTTAGGCAAAACAGGATATAAGAAAAGATTTGCTCTGCTATTAGAGGAATATCAAGATATGGTCCGGTTTGGACCACAATTAAATTATATGTTGGAGACCTGTGTAAAATGTCAGCCAATTCGAAAAAGAATTGCGCTCTTTGTGAGCTCAAAAAGTAAAATAGAGAGATCGATTTACATGGGAGCTGTATCGGGCTATGGACCGATTCAGACAATAACAAACACGTATGTTGATGGTCATGAAAGAATCCGTCGTACAAAATTTCAGGCAAATCGGATAATAATTGCGACCTCTAGAGGCTCAAGAAGTCAAGATCCCAGATCGGTTTATATGGCAGCTATATCAGGTTATGAACCGATATTTGGCACAGTTGTTGGATATCATAACAAAATACTACGTGCCAAAATTCATTCAAATTGGATAAGAATTGCGCCCTCTAGAGGCTCAAGAAGTCAAGACCCAAGATCGGTTTATATGACAGCTATATAAGGTTATGGACCGATTTGAACCATACTTCTCACAGTTGTTGGATATCGTAACAAAACACGTCGTGGAAAATTTCATTCTAATCGGATAAGAATTGCGCACTCTAGAGGCTCAAGAAGTCAAGACCCCAGATCGGTTTATATGGCAGCTATATCAGGTTATGAACCGATTTGAACCATACTTGGCACAGTTGTTGGATATAATATCGAAACACGTCGTGCTAAATTTCATCCCAATCGGATAAGAATTGCGCACTCTAGAGGCTCAAGAATTCAAGACCCAAGATCGGTTTATATGACAGCTATATCAAAACATGGACCGATATGGCCCATTTACAATACCAACCGACCTACACTAATAAGAAGTATTTGTGCAAAATTTAAAGCGGCTAGCTTTACTTCTTCGGAAGTTAGCGTGCTTTCGACAGACAGACGGACGGACGGACGGACGGACAGACGGACGGACATGGCTAGATCGACATAAAATTTCATGACGATCAAGAATATATATACTTTATGGGGTCTCAGACGAATATTTCGAGTAGTTACAATCAGAATGACGAAATTAGTATACCCCCCATCTTATGGTGGAGGGTATAAAAATGATATCAACATTCGGGACCATCTGTCTAGGGGACGTCCCACCTCCATAACAACCTCCAAATAGGACGTATTTGCTCACCAAGACAATTTGGGTCTTCAAGACAGGGGAGCTCGATATTCATAGTTTTTAGGCCCCATACCCCAAACCAATAAGAATTTTGCAAAAAGGAATTTAAATGAATGGTATTTGAGATTAAAAAACGAAATGTTTATCTATCAATGGATGGATCAGGTAGCTCCTTTACAGTAATATTCCACAAATTAAAATCATCTCTTCCAACAAAACTTCTTAAAAAAGTATCATAATTTTTTTCAGCAGACTGGTGTACTTAAAACAGCATATTTTGTTAGTTGAAATAGTAGTACAAAGTGTTTGCTAGTACAGCATCCCTATGTTTGCAGACAAAAACTGTCAGCAGACAAAAACTGCTGTTTTAGCAAACATGTAAGAATTTGGTACGCTTTCACTTGGTTTAACTAGTTTCATTCGTCCACTTGACGCCAAACCAAATTTTATTAGATTACCGTTTTCCTAAATTGAGATAGAAATTTCCGAAGATAGTTCTATTCTTTGTTTTTTTTTTTACCCTTTTGTAGTTAATGGGTTAAGTAAGTCTACCCATATTCATTCACTCGTTCAACAGATTGCCGAAATCACGATTGCGTTTGAACGAATGAGGCTATCCGCATGAAATTTTTCATAGAAACTTCTTATTGATGGATGGATGTAGGAAGAAATCGAAAAAAACTAGTAAAAATATGTTGTGTGAGAACTGTTATATATATGTATATCTCTCTTGAAGTTTGAATTGGTTAGATCTGAGGTGTTAGCGAGATCATGTGCAAAATTTCAAATTTCGGCGCCTTTTGGTAGAGCAATAAAGCTGATCACCTTGGTATTTCGAAAAATTGTTTGGGCTGCCAAATTTTCATTTGTGGTCCCATAGAGAAAATAAGGTATTTAATTTTTTTATACCCACCACCGAAGGATGGGGGTAATTCATTTTGTCATTCCGCTTGCAACACATCGAAATATCCATTTCCGACCCTATAAAGTATATATATTCTTGATCAGCGTAAAAATCTAAGACGATCTAGACATGTCCGTCCGTCTGTCTGTTGAAATCACGCTATAGGCTTCCAAAATAGAGATATTGAGCTAAGTTCGAAGATGGGCTATATCGGACTATATCTTGATATAGCCCCCATATAGACCGATCGGCCGATTTAGTGTCTTAAGCCCATAAAAGTCACATTTATTGTCCGATTTTGCTGAAATTTGGGACAGTGGGTCGTGTTAGGCCCTTCGAAATCTTCCGTGAATTTGGCATAGATCGGTCCAGATTTGGATATAAAAAGCTGCCTTATAGACCGATCTCTGGGTTTTAGGTTTTGGGCCTATAAAAGGCGCATTTATTGTCCAATTTCGCCGAAGTTTGGAGCAGTGATTTGCGCTAGGCCTATCTATCCAGATCTATCAAAATTTACATATAGCTGCCATATAGACCGATATCTCGATTTGAAGTCTTGGCCCATAAAAGGCGCATTTATAATCCGATTTTACTGAAATTTGACCCATTGACTTATGTTAGGCTTTTCGATATCCATGTTGTATATGGCTCAGATCAGTTTATTTTTAGATATAGCTACTAAATATATTATATACGATATAACTGCTACGGGACATAAGAAATGTAATTTTCACATGATTTTGTTGAAAGGTGGTTTACATATATACTAGAGGTTACTTGTTATTATTGCAAGTGGGCGGACCCTCCCCTTTACCCTAATTTTTAGAAATGCCAGATCTTGGAGATGGTTGGTGCGATTTAAGCGAAATTTTGCAACAAAGCAGCAAAGATTTATTTCTATTTCAATTGTAGCCCACGGTGAAGCATCTGAATACCATTCTAAAAGTCAATGAAATTACTAAAATTTTTATTTTTTATTTAAATATTCGAGTATTCTTGCCGATATTCTTTCTTCTTCCTAGAGCTTTCCCTTTTTCTTTAATGTGAACTTCAATAAAAAAAGTTTGCCAATAAATTCATTACAGAGAGATTAGTTTGTGTGGGAATTTAAACTTGCACTTTAAAAACAATTCGTAACAGAGAAGTAAGCGTTATAGAGGAGTTCGTTATAGAGAGGTAAAAATAGGTGAACATGATTGAAAAAAACTTGTGTTTTAATTTTTTATTCGTTATACAGGGATAAATTCTGGGTCCTCTTCTCTTTTCATTGTACAGTAACGACTTGGCGGGTCAATTGTCTTATTGTGAGGTACATATGTACGCTGACGATGTACAAATATATATCGGCAGTCCGAGGGATGAAATTGCTGAAAACATACGTCTGCTTAATCATGATCTGTCAAGAGTCAGCACGTGGGCGAAAGTCAATGGCCTGTGTCTCAACCCTGTAAAGTCCAAGTGTGTGGTTATCAGAAACAGGCTGTCTCGTTTTTCATGTGATGTCGGTATATTCATTAACGACTCTAGATTGGAAATCGTTCCTCATGCAAAGAACTTGGGCGTTGTTATTAACAGCACTCTGACTTGGAGTAATCATATCGACTCTGTCGTTGGTCAGGGATATTCAAAATTGCGTGCTCTCTGGGCCACTCAGTCGGTTACTCCGCTGCGGGTTAGGTCTCTCTTGGCAAAGACTTATCTTGTTCCTAGCATTCTCTACGGCTGTCAGTTGTTTGCTAATTGCGACTCGGTAAGTAGACGTAAGCTAAACACCTTTTTTAATAACGTTACTCGTTATGTATTTGGCTTGAGACGGTGCGATTCCATCTCTGAATACTGTTTATCTCTGTATGGCGTCTCCTTACAGCACTTGTTGTTCCTAAGATCGCTTACTTTCCTGCATAAACTGATCTACACGCAGGCACCACAATATCTGTATGGATTTATTGATTTCGCCAGATCTACTAGAGGTAAAAAAATCATTCCCAAAATGTATCGGAGGCTTGTTTCTGAATGGCATATGTTCATATTCGCTGTACGTCTCTGGAATTCTCTTCCTAACGATCTGCAATTACTCAGTAACTCGGCAACATTTAAAACCAGACTTTGGAAACATTTTACTGCATTAAGTTGATGTATATATTTATGTATATATGTATATATTTATTTTATTCTTCTATACTTACCTTAATTTCTTTTTTTTCGGATCAACTAAGTCTACTAGTTCCTCTTTAATTGATAAATTCACGTTTGTTTTTTTTTTTTTCTTTTAAATTCAAATCTACAAAGCCACAATTGTTAGTTTTTTCCGTAAGCTATTCATTCAAAATCTGTGATGTATTGTATAGCTATAGATTCTTAGTTTTAAGTGTTTACTATGTACAATCGTTGGAGATATTACCCGCACTTTAATTATAAGAATTTTATATTCTTGTTGTGCGGGTGTAAATAAATAAACTACAAATAAAAAAAAAAAAAAAAAAAATCGCTGAAGGGAAGTTCGTTATAGAGAAGTTCGACTGTATTTGGGAGTGAAGCACGAAATTGATACACACTTCTGGTACCAAGTTTCTGGGGTTCCACCCCACCCAGCACCGGATCATTGAAATATGGGGCTCAAATAAAAGGTATTTTAGAGTAGAGCACGAATCTGATAAATATTTTCAGGGCCAAGTAACTGAATGGCCGCCCCATTCCTCACAACACCCCCTAAACCGGATATATTTGCCGACTTTGGAAATATGGCGTTTAAATGAAAGATCTTTGATCGAATCTGACACAAACTTTCTCATAGAGAAAGGAGCACGATGTTGACATCTTTTATGGGCACACGCCCCAAACCTGACAGATTTGGCGTCTATTGGTATAGGGGCTCAAATGAAAGGTATTTGAGAGTAGAAAACGAACGTGACATCCAATTTTGGTGCCAAACATTTGGGGGATTGCTCACCCATAAACTCCCCCTAAACCAATGGCAATTGGGGCACAAATAAAACGAATTATCAGGGCTAAGTGTGTGGGTGGCCGCTCCATTCCCTACATACCCCTCAAACTGGACATATTTGTTAAGTATAGCAAAAAGGGGCTTAAATCTAATATCTGTTACATTGCCAAGTGTTTCACCTTATATACTCCCCTTAACACATACATATATGTATACCGACAATGGCAATATGTGGCTTAAGGGAGCAGAGTATGAATTTGATATTCACTTTCAGGACAAAAGGTTTGGCAACTCCATTCCACTACCAAAACCAAGCGAATGTGTAGATCTAACATCCAAACTTATCCTTATCCTTTTTTCAAAAACGCCAAAAATAGGATTTCTGGCGTTTTAATAGAAACTTGGCTTGTACTCTTATAGTAACTCAAAAACAGAAATTCGCTAACCTAGTTACGAGTGAGGTATATAGGAGGTCCGCCCCACATTCAAAGCCTGTCAAATGGATAAATACACCAATCACGACAATATGAGGCTCAAATGAAAAGGTGTTAGAGAATAGAGTTTGACGCTGTTATCTGTGGGTCCGCCTCACCTCCGGACATATTTCCCTATCATAGCAAACTAAGGCTCAAATGATAGGTATTTGGAAGCAGGGCACGAATGGGTCGAATTATCAGAAAAGCCATACCAGCCCCAAATAGGACTTATTTTTTGACCGTGCCAGTATAGAATTCAGTTAACATTAGAGAATGAGCGGGCCCTGTCTAGCTAGATTTTGATAAAAAAATCTTCTAAGCAAAAAATTTCTAAGATTTTTTATGATAATATTTTAAAGAAATTATTAAAGACAAAATTTTATAGATTTTTTTCTTAAATTTTTCTAGAGACAACATTTTAATGCAATTTTCTGTTAAGATAAATTTTTAATGTGATTTTTTTTAAAGACAAAATTTTAATGATATGCATTGAAGATAAAATTTTAATGCAATTTTTTCTAAGAGCAAAATTCTAATAGAAATTTTTCTTAAGACAAAAATTCATTAACTTTTTATAGCCACCATCATAGGATGGGGATATACTAATCTAGTAATTCCGTTTGTAACACCTCAAAATATTCGTCTAAGACCCCATCTTATATATAAAAAATAATTTGTGGTTGTTTGTAGGTCTCTTTGTTTTTTTGTTTGTGTGTTCCTAAAAGACTCAGAAACGGCTGAACCGATTTTCTTGAAATTTTCACAGATGGTGCATAATGATCCCGTGGTGAAAATAGGATACTAAATTTGTTGATATCTAGGGGGTGGGGCGGGCCCTCCCCCTTACCCTAAGTTTCAGAAACGCCAGATCTCGGAGATGTTTGGTGCGATTTGTGTGCTCTCATACAGTACCCGAAAAATAAAAATTTTGTGTCCAAATTTCGGATGGGGTACCCAGGGAAGGCCGCCCCACCCTAAAACCTACCAAACATATTTTTAGACCAATAACAATAATATGGAACTCAAATGAAAGGTATTTAAGATTAGAAATCGGATCTGATATCCAATTGTTGGACCAATTGTTTGGGGGACCACCCCAACCCCCAAAACACCCCTAAATCGGACATATTTACCGACCATGACAATATGACACAAATGAAAGGTATTTGCGAGTAAAATACGAATCTGATATCCCAGTTTGGAAAAAAGTTTCTGGGGATTGTCCATCCCCGAGAACATACCCCAAAGATGACAAATTTACGACCATAGCAATATGGGACTCAAATGAAAGGTATTTGGAAGTGAAGCACGAATCTGGTATCAGTATTCACTATCCAAATATATATATAACACTATCCAAATATATATAACACTATCCAAATAGGAAGTATTCTCTGACCATTGCAATATGAAGCTCAAATAAGAGGTATTTTAGAGTAAAACACGAATCTGATATATATTTTCAAAGCCAAGTCACTGATTGGCCGCCCCATTCCCTAAAACACCCCCCAAACCGGTCATTGGTTGCCTACTATGGAAAAATGGAGCTCAAATGAAGAGTATTTGGGAGTAGACCATGAATCTGACATCAACATACGGGACCAACTGTCTAGGGGACGTCCCACCACCATAACAACCCCCAAGCAGGACGTATTTGCTCACCAAGACAATTTGGGTCTTCAAGACAGTGGAGCTCGATATTCATATTTGCTAGTTTTTTCAATAATGGGTTTAAGCGAATGGCATTTGAGATTAGAAAACGAATTTGATATATAATTTTGAGGACATTGGCAATAAGGGGTACAAATATATGAGAATAGAACACGTTGCCGATATATTTTAAGGGCTTAGTGTTTGGGGTACCATCCCACTCCCCAAAACACCCCTAAATTTGGCATGTTTACCGACTAGGTCAATGTGGGGCTTAAATGAAAGGAATTGGGGGGTAGAGCAGGAATTGATACCCACTTTCGGAACCAATTTTCTGGGGGTCTACCCCTTTCCCAAAATACCCCACAAACATAATCTGTTTTCTGACCATCGCAATATTGTGCTCAAATAATGGTATTTGCGAGTAGAATACAAATTTGAATACATTTTTGTGAAAAAAATTTTGAAAGTTTCTTTAAAGACTACCCATCAACTACACTTTCCCTTTAACAATTTTTCGATAAAATTTTTTCCAAAAAATGATTCCCTGAAGTTTTGACTGTTTTATTTTTAATTTTACTGTTTTTCAATTCAAGCTCCGGGTCTTTCTGATTTTTCATTTAATTTATTTATCAATATTTTAATGGAATCCTTTTCATGATATGATATATCTAAATATCTAAAACAAAACATGATATCCATATACGAAATATCGATAAATAATTTCAATAAAAAACAAACAGATCTCGAGCTAAAATTAAAAAAAAACCCAAATTGAATACAAAAGTCTACTTTCAAAACAACACCATTTTACCTTTTTGTTTTAAAAAACTTTAAAAATTTAATTAATCGTCGACTACGACTCCGGACAAATCGTATTCTTCTTTAAATACCTTTTATTTGATACCCACATTGCCCCAATCGGATAAAAATGCGTTATGGGGGGTGTTTCTTTTGGAGGAGTGTTTTTGGACTTAGGGCGACACCTTTCATTTTCTCATCCCTATGTTTTTGTCGCCACATAATCTCATTTCGCTGTGGTTTTTAATGCTTTCGCTTTGCCATAGTCAATTGAAAGTAACAAAAATAATTTGGGGGATACTTTTGTCATGGTAAGTATTGCCCAAATCGGTCAATAGCTTAATGTAGCTCTCATATAAATCGATCTCTCCATAAGTCTTCTACTGCCCCTAGAACTTAATTTTGGCCTCTTTTATTTTTGGCGGAAATTTGAGGGATTACTGGCTTAGGTGTAAGTCCATTGTGACATGAGATGGATGAATATCCACGCCCTCGTTTCAACCTAACTTAACCTAATGAATTTTTTGAAAATATTAATATAAAATCTGAATTGCTTGAAGTGCCAAACATATTCTGATTGGTAATGAACCAAGAATTATGCTTGGGCTTAAACCCATAATTTCAAGACATGCTTTAAAACTGTAAACTGGCATTTGACTTTATTTTATAATAACTTCTTATGAACCCATACCATAAGGAGCACTGCTTTTGACAGGTACATAGAAATAACCACTAGTTCCATAATTCGAAGGGGATCCCATGCGAACGGAGCTATAAGTTGCACCACAATCCTTGTTAACGGCGGAGTTGTAAGTGCCACACTTCATGCAAGGGAAGTCGTTCTTACGTACAGCTTCGGAATAGTAAATATAGGCACGGCCGTGGGAGCAACTACCAGTGAGGTCAATGCCGCAACCAGGTTGAGTTTTTCCGCCATTGGGGTAGAAGGCACCCTTACCAATGGGTTCCAAGAAGCCCAAGTTGCCGCCATTGGTCTGGATCGATTCGACATAGTTGGCATCACTGGTGCACAGGCGCTTGGCGCAATCCGAGTAACTGAAGAGAGGCAGAGCAGGATCCAAACCATAGATAGTGTGAACACGACCCCTCTTGACCAATTTTCCTGCATAACCCGATACATGAGCACCCAAGCTGTGACCAATAAGGTTGAGAGTGGTGAATGACATGCCTCCGCTCGAGTTGAGAAAATCTATGAAATTGGCAACCATCTGGCCAACGGTGGGCACATCGTAGCGGGCACTGGCGTAGTTAAGGGTTTCGGCAGCAGAGCTCCAGTCAACACAGAACACATTGTAGGAGCCAGTAGCCAACAAAGCTGAACGAACATCAATATTCACGTCCGATTGATAGTTGTTTTGCCAGCCATGGATCACGAAACGGGTGGGATTGTTCTTGTTGAAATAGGATTTACTCAGGGCATTGGCATCGTTCACATTAATCAGTTGGGGCGATGAAGGGTTGGACTTGGTGTACAAATAGAACTTTACTGTTATGGCACGGGGTTCAATAGAGGACATCTCCGTCTCATACTGTTCCCGACTCATCCATTTGAAGGTGCCAT
Source organism: Stomoxys calcitrans (assembly GCF_963082655.1). Classification (NCBI taxonomy): domain Eukaryota; kingdom Metazoa; phylum Arthropoda; class Insecta; order Diptera; family Muscidae; genus Stomoxys; species Stomoxys calcitrans. The sequence continues at coordinate 130,616,191 of NC_081553.1, forward strand.
CGATTTGAGGCACCATCCAACCCTTGTCAGATGAGAAATCTACGCTGGTGCCGGCGAAAGCTGTAAATAAACGTTGGTTAGTTCACAATCCGTCCAATATTGCTCCGTATGTCGACATACCCACAGCTGCTAAGGCGAACAACAATGCAATTGTCAACTTCATTTTGACTGTTCATTTGTGCCAGAGACCATCGGCTTTTATTGAATGTCCAGTGGTAGGGGTACTCTTATCTCATAGGGTCACACTTTAATATTTCCATTTTCACCGATTTTGACCACTATCAGCCAACTAAACAAAACAAAACAATTTTTGTCTACTATCATTTCGATCGGAGATTTGTGTAAATTCAAGTATCTGCGCAAGCAAAAATTGCTTTAAAGCTAGATATTGTCATATATTATCAGTTTAATTTGAAGTACCCGAACAATTTAAAACATCTCAAGTGCTAAATTTGGTTCTAATCAATAATAAGAATTAAAGCAATATTTTTTGTTCGTTAAATTTCCATTTCATTCCTCGCGAATGACATTGCCGGCAAGGTTATAAAAGCTAAGATGGTAATAAGACCATTCGGTATAAAAGCATCATCTTCGCAGGGCGAAATTGGATAGATGAAATTTCTCTACTTGAATTTCACTATCCACGTTGGTTAGTTTTCTTATCTATGCCCAGGCCCCGAGAGAAGAGAGAGACGAAGTGACCAAGGATAGGTATATCCTTTATTTTATATGCTGCCACATACACGATGTTACGAAATTTGTCATCAAAATTTTGCTAGTATATATAAATACCAAGATAGGAAGGTAGAATATCTCTTGTCCAACTGTCTAAAGTTTAGCCTTCACGAGATTATGTCCAATAATGGATTGCGGCTAATAAAAAGGCAGTTTTACCTTGTTGCAGAAAGGGTAAGCAACCGTCTAAGCTATCGAAAAACAAATAGCGTTGGGGCAGTATCAGGCTGGGAAAGCTGCAAACACAAAAGATGGCAACGGCATACTCTATTTGATTAAATAAAGCACACCTTAACCGTATGATACATAAGGCGGCAAAACATCGCCCCCTCCATGGGAAATGAAGTACTTGGATATCACAAGTATATAATGTACATATACCGCCTACTCATAATGAGTAGGCGGTTATTTAGCAATAACCCGGCTAAAGAACAACAAGGCAGTAGGAGTCGATGAATTGTCATCTGAAAAATTGAAAACCGCAAGCGACATGGTTAAGAGATCGTGTTGAGAAAGACATCTTCAAACTAGGTATCTATTATATGTTCGGCTAGTGGAACAAACGTTTTCTGATAGCCAGCTAATTTAGTAAATATGGATTCTTTTTGAATTCTTTTGATTGAAGTGGACGTTTTGTTATTTTGTTCCGCAAGAGTATTCTATTACTCATTATTGAAAGTTATTTTCGGAAAAAATTTGATGTCACTCAATGACAGCTACGTTAGTGCTATCGATTAGGTGGTTTATGATCTGAGTCTGCTTCCAGTGGAACGGCACCTGTTTCAATTCTTGAGGACAAGACTGAACCAATTTCATCTTCGCATGCCAATAATTTGCCAGACCATCGGCCTTTTCTGGCAAACCAATGCGCAATTTAAAGGTTTTTATTAAAAAAAGGCCCATTACAGGTTTATTGAGAGACTTTGTGCGAATGATCCTAACACTCTCACCGATAAGGAGAGAGGGTGCCTTAACTATGCTAGGAGATTCGCTGTTCAGGCTACCCCAAAGTCTATATGTCTAGATTCGACAACAGTACAGAAGCCAGCCAAAAGGCTGTGGTCACCTGGACCGCATTCCATCTCAAAAAGTACTAACGCCAAGAACAGCAATATGGGTCGTAGAACCTTTGCTAATCTCAATAATAACAGCTTGTTGATTGTAGCTGTCGCAAGGGGAGACAACAGGGCTGCATACATAAGAACAATTGGAGTTGGATAGTCAATGTACTGTATCGGGGCCGATACTAATTAACTGCTTTTGGGGATCAACGTTCAATTGAAACGTTCCGCCCTAAAAAAGATTGTGCTAACCAGTCGCAGCACTGGATTTAGTAAAAAAGGTAAATTTTTCTTCCAGCTGGAAGATCTTTAGGTTGGAAGAGGTTGATGGCCACCAGAAACATGCAGTATTAGTACTAAACTCCGGCTGAAGGTGTAAAGAAGCGGTTGGTTTGGGGAATCGGAAAATAATTCAGCAGTTATAGCTGAACACTTGTCTTAGGACAAGACCGCATCTTTAATATATGGCGGATTGCAGGAGGCTTAAATTCCCTCTAATACGATCAAAACAGGAGGGGAAGGCATCAAAACGGGTCCCGACAAGCCGTGTGTGGATGGGTCATCCGGTTGGATTGGGCTCGAGGTGTGCATCAGCCGGGAAGGACGGTACTCAAAATGTACTTCGACAGAAGCATCTACACAGAAAAAAACAGTCGGTTTCAATCACGAAATTAACTGATTCAATTAATTATACCGTCATTCTGTTTGTAACTACTCGTTATATTCGTCTGAGACCCCATAAAGTATATATATTCTTGATCTAGCCATGTCCGCCCGTCCGTCTGTCTGTCGAAAGCACGCTAACTTCCGAAGGAGTAAAGCTAGCCGCTTGAAATTTTGCGCAAATGCTTCTTATTAGTGTAGGTTGGTTGGAATTGTAAATGGGCCATATCAGTCCATGTCTTGGTATAGCTGCCATAAAAACCGATTTTGGGTCTTGACTTCTTGAGCCTCTAGAGTGCGCAATTCTTATCCGATTGGGATGAAATTTTGGCTAAAATAGGTTCATAACCTGATATAGCTGCCATATAATCCGATCTTGGGTCTTGACTTCTTGAGCCTCTAGCGTGCGCAATTCTTATCCGATTTGACTGAAATTTTGCACGACGTGTTTTGTTATGATATCCAACAACTGTGCCAAGTATGGTTCAAATCGGTTCATAACCTGATATAGCTGTCATATAAACAGATCTGGGGACTTGACTTCTTGAGCTTCTAGAGGGCGCAAATCCTATCCGATTTGGCTGAAATTTTGCAAGACGTGTTTTATTCTTACTTTCAACAACTGTGTGATATAGTTGCCATAGAGGTCGCAATTATTATCCGATTTGCCTGAAATTCTGTACGACGGATTATCTCATTACCATCAACATACGTGTTTATTATAGTGTGAATCGGTCTATAGCCCGATATAGTTCCCATATAAATCGATTCCTCTATTTTACTTCATGAGCCCCCAAAGGGCGCAATTCTTATTCGAATTGGCTGACATTTTGCACAGGTCTCCAACATATAATTTAATTGTGGTCCAAACCGGACAATATCTTAATATCGCTCTATTAGCAGAGCAATTTTTTTTTCTTTTATCCTGTTTTGCCTAAGAAGAGATGCCGGGAAAAGAAATCGATAAACGCGATCCATGGTGGAGGGTATGTAAGATTCGGCCCGGCCGAACTTAGAACGCTTTTACTTGTTTTTTAATTCAAACTGCTTCAATCACGAAAATGTTGAAAAAGGCGATTAAAAAAATTATATATTAAATCAAAATAATTTTATATTGAATCACAAAAATTATTGAGAAAATTTTTTAAATTTCTTTTAATTGTTTAATTGATCAAAAAAATAGATTAGAAATTTGTGGTTTAAAAAAAAATTTCATTGAATCAATTAAAACAAATAAAAAGGCGTTAAGTTCGGCAGGGTCGAACTTTGCATACCCACTACCTTGGGTATTTATGTAAACCACATTTCGTTATAGTCCGGTTAAAAATGCCTAATTTATGCCAGATATTTATGGTCAGATCTCGACCAAATTCGACACAGATATTGAGAGGCCTAATAAGTACAAGTCATTGTTCAATTTTGTAGAACAAAATATTGATCTTTTTGGTAGCCATATCCAAATATAGACCGATCTAAACCATATACGACACGGATGTCAAAAAGCCCAACATAAGCCACTGTGTAAATTTTCAGCGAAATCGGAAAATAAATGCGCCTTTGTGGGCCCAAAACCTTAAATCGAGAGATCGGTCTATATGGCAGCTATATCCAAATCTGAACCCATCTTAGCCAAATTGCAGAAAGTTGTCGAACGGCCTAACACAACTAACTGTCCAAAATTTCGACGAAAGCGGACAATAAATGCGCCTTTTATAGGCCCCAAATCGAGAGACCGGTCTAAATGACAGCTATATCCAAACCTGGATCAATTAGGAAAAAGATGTTGGCTGGCCTAACCCAACTCACTGTCCTAAATTTCAGCAAAATCGGATAATAAATGTGGCTTTTATGGGCCTTAGACCCAAAATCGGCAGATCGGTCTATGTGGGGGCTATATCAAGATATAATCCGATATAACCCATCTTAAAACTTCACCTGCTTATGGACAAAAAAAGAATCTGTGCAAAGTTTCAGCTCAATATCTCTATTTTTAGATGATTTCAACAGACAGACGGACGGACATGACTAGATCGTCTTAGATGTTTACGCTGATCAAGAATATCGTGTTGAATATGTGTAGCAAACGGAATGACAAAATGAATATACCCCATCCTTTGGTGATGAGTATACAAATTGTTGACATCTTAAAGTCAACAATTAATTTTTTAATTGGATCAATTAAAAAACTGATTGAAAACCTTAAAAATATACAAATGGTATATTTAAACTTTTGCGGAAAGTGCGCTGTATAGGGCCCATCCTCGATTTCGATGCAACCTGGAACACGAATTTGAAGTTAAAATTATAAAATAAAAAGTAGAGCGAGGCTCGTAAGGTCTAGCTACTGACGTATACTAACAGTTATATATTGTTATAACAGCAAATTTATGAATAACATGTACTGGGGAAGTAACCCGTGCAGAAAAAAAATTATCTGGAATATGTTATAAATAGATCGATGCTGAAGAAAGTATTGTACAAAATTTCGAGCGGATTGCTTTTTCGATAGGACTCGAAATATTAAACAGTTTAATGGTTTTAGATCATATTTGAAAGCTAAAAAAAAAGTTCCGATGCAATAAAAAAAAAATATTGAAAGAACTAATTATTTAATTGGAAGTGAAAAAACAACTTTCAATAAAATTTTCAATTAAAACAAGTAAAAAGACAATAAGTTCGGATAGGTCGAATTTCGACACGAAGTCGAAAGATTTTTATCCTATTAGTCTGTCATCCTTATTGCTGAAGACTCTAAAGACCTTCATAGAAACACATCGTTGTGGCTAGACAGATTGCTGCGACCTCTGTTGTGAATCTAAGGGTCAGGTCCAAAGGGTAACAAATGACAGAACGTGTTGTCATATAGTGGGGGTTGTGAACACTGAAAAATTATGTGGCCCAATCTAGACTTGAAGAGGTATACCGCTTTACTGTCGTTGGCTACAACAGATGCCCCAGTCATTATGTCCATCATGACAGCTCACTCTCTTATCGGTAAACATGCTAACAAACTGAAGGTTGCAAGTAACGACATGTGTAGTATCTTTGAGGACTCCGAAGAGGAAGAGACTATAGAACACCTGCTGTGCGTGTGTCCTGCACTGGCAGTCAGAAGGAGTTCTCATTTCTTTGAGAACTTGTCTGATATAGCGGATGTGAACATTCGCAGGTTTTTGGGTTTTTAAAGAGATATTGGTTGTTTCAACGGCAGGAACTAGAGAGCACATTCCTTCTCCTGTTCTTGTGGTGTCACAATGTACGAAAAGTTCTAAATGAGTATGATGCGAGACTGCCGCTTAAACCAAACATAGTAATGGAGAACCCACATAGAAAACTTATCGTGTTGAATCGGGTTAGTCGATTCTGATGACATTTTCACAAATGTAGAATTTTAGAGTAGCAGGCTGACTGCTGGAAGTCTGTTGTTTGCTAAACATGTCTGCTGATTCATTTATGATGGGGTTACTCGGAAAAGGAGCTAAAGGGAAACCTGCTCACAATTCTTTCTATTGGGGACATATTTGGTCAATAATGTTAACCAAAAAAATCGCGAAGTGAACATATGTATATTGATTTGAGCGCCATGTTTATGAAAGGCTTCAACAATCTTAATTTTGTGTGATAAAACAACAAACTTTGAGCAAAGATAGGTTTTCCGGCCAGTTTTTATATGAAAAAAGTTTGATAGTCTTTTGTTCACTAACACAGCAGCCATGTCTGCCCGAATAACAGTTCTCAATATAATTTACGATTTTCAGGCTGCCAAAGAAAATATTAATAAAACAACTCAAACAATCATACATATTTTTTTCGTTTCAGGAATATAATCAAAAATCGATCATTCTATCAATTTCTATCCAAATATACCAGCGTAAAAGTGAGTATATTTTAGAATTCAATGTCTAAGAGTCATGCCCATTGGTTTAAATACAGGTAGGCTGTGAGTTAATCACTGATTCGAATTAACCATTTTTTTTATATGTCCTAGGCAGGGATTTGGGGCGAAGCGAAGTAACCATATTTTTGTTTTTAATCTAAAAACAGCTCCATTCCGACAAAGAAACTTAAAAAACGTGTTTTTATACCCACCGCCGAAGAATGGGGGAATATTTATTTTGTCATTCCGTTTGCAACACATCGAAATATCCATTTCCGACCCTATAAAGTATATATATTCTTGATCGTCGTAAAAATCTAAGACGATCTATCCGTGTCCGTCTGTTGAAATCACGATTAAGTCTTTAAAAATAGAGATAATGAGCTGAAACTTTGCACAAATTTTTTTTTGTCCATAAGTTCGATTTCATATAGACCGTTTTTGCTCAAATTTGGGACTGCGAATTGTGTTAGGTCACTTAAAATCTTTCTTCAGTTTGTCTCAGATCGGTCCAGATTTAGATATAGCTTGCATATGGACTGATCTATCGATTTAAGGTCTTGGGCCCATAAAAGTGCATTTGTTGTCCAATTCTGCTGAAATTTGGGACAGTGAGTTGTGTTATTCCCCTCAAATCTTCTTTCAATTTGGCTCAAATGCGTTAAGATTTGGATATAGCTGCCATATAGTCCGGTTTGAAATTTGACAGAGTAATTTATATTACACTTTTCGACATTCGTGTCCTGGTTCAGATCGGTCTATATTTGGAAATAGCTGCCAAAAAAAACCGATATTCAACCAAAAGTGAACAGTGAGGTTATACGTACTCAGACCGGTTTGGTATACGAGCCTTATTTATGGTGTTTACAGTAAATTAAAAGATTCATATCGCCCAAAAAATGGTATTAAATCGTGAATATTTTCGTGGGATTATTTTTTACAACTTTCAACGTGGATTAACTCAACAACAGTGCATCGATGAACTTTATTAAATTTTTTGCGATGAAGCTCCATCAAGGGCCAGTGTTTATCGATGGTATGGTGAATTCAACCGAGGTCGTAATTCTTCCAAGATGAATATCGTGAAGGTCGTTCAAAATCAATTGTTGTTCCAAAAACCAGTGATGCTGTGGGCCTACTGATATTGCAAGATCGTAATGTGACCTATCGTGAAATTGAGACAACCTAAGGTGTTAGTGGGACCAGCATACATTCAATATTGCATGAACATTTGACCGTCAAAAAAAATTTGTTCCAGTTGGATCTCACGAAATTTGTCAACCGCTCAAGAAAAGGCTCGTGTCGATTGGTCGAAAGAAATGCTCCAAAAATACGATCATGGTGCTTCGATACACGTCAATGACATCGTGACAGGTGATGGATCGTGGATTTACGCGTATGACCCCGTAAGTAAACAGCAGTCGACTGTATGAGTGTTTCAAGATGAGCCAAATCCAATAAGATATGCTCGAACACGAAGCACTTCCTAGCAAATGATCGCCTGTTTTTTCGAAAAACTAGACATGTCGCAATCGTACCACTAGAACAACGCAGAACAGACAATTCTGAGTGGTACACAACCATTTTTGTCACAATCATTTTTTTGTTTGAAATTTGTCATTACAAACAGCAAAAATGTTTGTTGTAAACGCAGAAAGACTGCTGAAAATGTGAAAGCAGTAATTTTTTGCTAAAACAGCATACTTTTTCCGCTGTTTTCAAATGGCAAAAATTAGAAAAAAACCAAAATTCAGCCCGGCCTAACTTAATGTGTTTTTAATTGTTAATATTCATTTTATTCAAATTCACAGTTGTAATGTACACTGAACTACATTTTTTATATCATACTAGCTGACCCGAGCACGCTCCGCTGCGCCTTTTTTTACTTTATATGGAACAAAAGTTTCCTTGGAATATTTATTTTCAACAATTAAAAATCTTTTAGTGAAATACCATGCTAACTTGACTAACAGTTTAACAATATAAACGCCTTTATCTGAATCCCATATGATCTCTATTGGTACTCCATTCTTAAAATACTTCATTTCAGCCCGATATTCTCATGATGTCTGATTTAGTGTTTTTTTCGGGGGAGAGGTGATCAACCAGATTCTTGGCCCTGAAAATATATCAGCATTGTGCTCTTCTCTCAAATACCATTTATTTAAACCCCATATTACCATTGGTTTAAGGGGAGTTTACAGGATGAGGTGTTCCCCAAACACATGACCCCAAAATAGGTTATCAAATTCGTTTCCTAATCTCAAATACCTTTCATTTGAGCCATATATTGGCATGGTCGAAAAGTTTTTGCCCTTTGAGGGTGTTTTGGGAAAGGGGTGATGCCCTAAATACATGGTCCTCAGTTTGGATTCGTATTCTACTCCCAAATATCTTTATTATTTACGATGGTCAGTAAAAAATTACTGATTGTGCTCTATTCTCATATATTTGAACCCCATATTGCCATTGGCCCCAAAATTGGATATCAAATTAGTTTTCTAATCCCAAATACCATACACTTGAACCCTTTACTGAAAAAGCCAGCAAATACGTCCGGTTTGGGGTATGGGCCCTAAAAACTATGAATATCGAGCTCCACTGTCTTGAAACCCCAAATTGTCTTGGTGAGCAAATACGTCCTACTTGGGGGTTATAATGATGTTGGGACGTCCCCTAGAGAGTTGGTCCCGAATGTTGATATCAGATTCATGGTCTACTCCCAAATACCCTTGACTTGAGCTCCATTTTCCATAGTCGGCAAACATGACAGGTGTGGGGGTGTTTTGGGGGATGGGGCGGCCTCTCAGTGACTTGGCTTTGAAAATATATATCAGATTCGTGCTCTTCTCTAAAATACCTCTTATTTGAGTCTCATATTGCAATGGTCAGCAAATACTTCCTATTTAGGTGGTGATATGGGGGTGGGATGCCCCTCTAGACACTTTTTCCGAACATTGATATCAGATTCGTGCTTGCAAAGTTTCATTTGAGTCCCATATTGCTATGGTCGTAAATTTCTCTTTTTTGGGGTATGTTCTCTTGGATGGACAGCCCCACAATTTGATATCAGATACGTATATATATATATATATATATATATATATATTTGGTAGGTTTTGAGGTGGGGCGCTCCCCCTTGGTACCCCATCAGTAATTTGAATACCAAATTTTAGCTTGTAGGTTACTAAAGGGTGATTTTTTTGAGGTTAGGATTTTCATGCATTAGTATTTGACAGATCACGTGGGATTTCAGACATGGTGTCAAAGAGAAAGATGCTCAGTATGCTTTGACATTTCATCATGAATAGACTTACTAACGAGCAACGCTTGCAAATCATTGAATTTTATTACCAAAATCAGTGTTCGGTTCGAAATGTGTTCATTCACCGTAACGTTGCGTCCAACAGCATCTTTGAAAAAATACGGTCCAATGATTCCACCAGCGTACAAACCACACCAAACAGTGCATTTTTCGGGATGCATGGGCAGTTCTTGAACGGCTTCTGGTTGCTCTTCACTCCAAATGCGGCAATTTTGCTTATTTACGTAGCCATTCAACCAGAAATGAGCCTCATCGCTGAACAAAATTTGTCAAAATTTGAACACATTTCGAACCGAACACTGATTTTGGTAATAAAATTCAATGATTTGCAAGCGTTGCTCGTTAGTAAGTCTATTCATGATGAAATGTCAAAGCATACTGAGCATCTTTCTCTTTGACACCATGTCTGAAATCCCACGTGATTTGTCAAATACTAATGCATGAAAATCCTAACCTCAAAAAAATCACCCTTTATAAGAGAGCAAACAAAATTTCGCCTAAATCGCATCACCCATCTTCCAGATCTGGTGTTTCTGAAAATTAGGGTAAGGAGGAGGGTCCGCTCCCCCTTCAGATATCAAAAATGTACAATAGAACACCTATTTCCACCACGAGATTATTTTGCACCATTAGTGAAAATTTCAAGAAAATCGGTTCAGCCGTTTCTGAGTCTATAAGGAACACACAAACAAACAAACAAACACAAATTGATTTTTATATATAAGAAGATATGGGAAATATGTAAGTAATAAAATTCCAAAACTATGCAGGAATTAAAGTTTACATATGAAACAAATTTAGAATAAACGTAGTAGGGAGCCATACATACGAACATCTTTTGCTTAATTTAAAATCGTGCGCGCGATTTGAAATCCCTTTGAGGAGCATAACAATTTCAACATTTTGTCCAAAACAACGTAGTTTTCAAAATCATGGGGGAGGCTAAAATTTTCTGGGGCTGCTTAGCCCACTCCCAGAGATCTTACTATGCCAATAAATTTTTCCCGCTCCTCTTCAACAAACATTTTTCCTGGTTCTGGCTACAGACTGAGGGAGTCAGGGACGTATTATAGTCACCAGCTCATTTGTATGGTGGGGCTAAACCCCTTTGGGGAGCAAAACAATTTGAACATTTTATGGAAAAAAACGTAGTTTTAAAAATTCTGGGGGGAGACAAAAATTTTCTGAGTGTGCTTAGCCTACACTCAGAAACCTTTCTACTATTACGCCTCTTCCTTAGAACGACAACTTTTATTCGGTGGCGGGGTGGAGGGTGCCTTCCCGGGAAAGGAGATTTGGGTCCCTCTGTTCACAAGGATGAATCCTAGCTGAATGGCGGCACCGGACAGGGTTTTTTGTTGAATTCCATGGAATTAGCCTGCCACATAGACTTCTGGACGGGTGGCGTGTCTTTCAGGCTGATGTAACAACATGCTTCAGAAATGCCTTCTAGTTGTAAATATAACTATTGGGTTGCCCAAAAAGTAGTTGCGGATTTTTCATATAGTCGGCGTTGACAAATTTTTTCACAGCTTGTGACTCTGTAATTGCATTCTTTCTTCTGTCAGTTATCAGCTGCTACTGTTAGCTTGCTTTCGAAAAAAAGTGTAAAAAAAGTATATTTGATTAAAGTTCATTCTAAGCTTTATTAAAAATGTATTTACTTTCTTTTAAAAAATCCGCAATTACTTTTTGGGCAACCCAATAGAATAATGTTACATATAACTTTTGCCTAATATGCTTTCAATGTGTAAAAAAGATGAAGTAGTAGACTAAGTGATGCAGGGTATTATATAGTCGGCTTCGGCCGCCCTTCGCCTTTTCTTATTTATATTCTTTGGAAAAATGTATAATAGTTCACCAGTGAGTGCCAGAACTTTATAGCCGCTAATTTCGGCTTTTGTTTCCGATGACTGTACTAGGTATGTACATTTTAAAATTTTATCCCACAATTTATTTAAAAATACAAACAAAACGCATTTAGAATCCTATTCGTTGGAATTCTGTCAGTTACATTCTTCTACACAAGGCTACAGAATCATAAATGTTTTAATATGTCACATCCTATTTAGTGCTAGTTCCCAATCCTCCTTTCCATGACCTCATGATTTAAGTTTTAAACTGCTTTGATCCTCGCCCTAGGATATGAATGTGTTTTTTTTTTTGTTTTTTTTTTTTTTTTTAATTTTCAACACATTTCCATAAATGTTTATTTAGCACGTGTCCTGCGTTCATTGCTTGTAAACCGTTCCCTTTCCTTTTTGGCCTACGTGTGCGTGCCATTTTTAAAGACACGTTGAGCTTTTATTTTCCATGCAAAACCAAGTCTTTGCAGGAAGTGATGTTCATGGCCACAGGCCGTAGAACTGCAATCGGTGTCATGTACAGATGACATGCTAGTAGGTATGTGAGATAGAGACACAAAGTAGCCGTTTTTGTGGCAAATATGCTTTAAGGGGCTTTAAATATCAAATCAATTGGCATAAATAGTAATCGGAAGCAAATTGATTATGGGACAATATTGTTGTGTTATTTACCATATATATGTAAATGGGTACTTAAGGACATTATGTGGTAGGACTGTTCTCAAAATTTTAAAATTAAATTTCAAAACATTTAAATATTTTTCTTCATACCAAGATTTCCGAACAAAAAGCAAACTTTAAACAAATAAAGGCGCGCATCATGGATCGAATATTAATTTCATCAACCCGTTTGTAACACCTCGAAATATGCGTCTAAGACACCATAAATTATTATATTCTTGACCGTCAAGACATTTTAAGTCGATCTTTCGAAGGAGTAAAGCTGGGCGCTTTAAATTATGCAAAAATGCTTCTTATTAGTTTAGGTCGGTGTGGATTGTAAATGGGCAGGTAGGTTCATGTTTTGATATAGCTGCCAAATAAACCGATCTCCCGTTTAGACTTCTTGGGCTTCTAAAGGGCGCAATTCGTATCCAATTTGGTTGAAATTTTGCATATGTCGTTTCGGTATGACTTCCAAGTATGGCACTTCTAAGTGCCAAGTATAGTCTAAATCGGTCGATAACCTGATTTACCTACCATATAAACTGATCTCCTAATTTGAAACTCTGAATGTTCTGTTTCTGAAATGTTGGTGGCCGTGACAAGTACGGTCCATATCGGTCAATAAAATGATACATATATTGAAAAAGTCCTGAATTTACCAGGCTTAAAGCCGCATTGATAGGGCACAATTATCTCATTGGCTTATATTTTAATATTTCACACAGTACGCTCGAGAGTATCTTGCATGCGATGTGCGGGATGTAGTACGCTGAGGTTCCAATCATCGGGTATGCGTTTTTCTAGCCAGATCGAGCAGATAAGCTGATGCATACTCCTTATCAGCCTGCCGCTCCCGGTTTTAAATAGTTCAGCGGGTAACTCGTCGGCTCCTGCTACTTGGACCTCATTCTGACTAGGAGGTAAACGTTTTATATCATCATCAGGGATTGGTTGTGCGGTATACTATTCGCCGCCATTGTCGGACACAAGCAACTGAGTAAAATTATTTTTTTCCTGTACATCTTAATTCGCTCCCTCTCACGTCTTTCCATTTATTTTTTCTTTCTGCGGAATAGACGTTTTTTCCCCCTCTCCTTCATCTGGCACGTTGCTACTGATAGCAGGGTAGCTCTTTTTTCCGCTTTCTTGACTTCAGTAGCATTCCGACACTCTTGATCGTACCATGGGATTTTTGGGCGAGGCTTCCTGCACCCAAGTACGGATTTTGGCGGCATTTTTCATGGAGTGGACAATGGTTTGCCACTTAGCCGTTATATCATCGGGACCTGGAGACAAGGGGTTTCATTCTACGACTACCCACAAATCCACAGCCAAATTCATGCCTCGTCTCATGGCAGCTATAATATAGGGCGTCACCATTCGGTGTTGTTGTGAAGCCCTACCCGAGTCATCGAACTGCTTGTATGACAATATTGTCTGCCTTTTACTTTTCCAATATCAATCCAATGGCAGCAGGTTGTACGTACCAGATTGACCTGATGGATTTCTTCATTGGCAAGGGCTGCCGCCTCAGTGTGTAACACACTGCTACAACAACAACTTTTCCAATACATACGCCAGTGCGTACAGTGCACCCTATAGGGAGAGTGCGAACATTCCAAAAGCAGATACGTAAATCATGGTTCTTAAAACGTTTGCGGTTTTTCATGCAACTTTCGCATGAATTGTTTTGTTATGACTTCCAATTACTGTGCCACGTATGATCCAAATCGGTTCATTATCTGATATAGCTCCCATATAAACCGATCATGGGCTTGACTTCTTGAGCCGCTAGAGGGCGCAATTATTACCAAATTTAGCTTAAAAGATAGCATGAAGTGGTTTGCTTTGAATTCCAACATCTGTGTTATGTATGACCTAAATCGAATCATAATCTGACATAGTTCCCAAATAAACTGTTCTCCCGGTTTTACCTATAGGGCATAATTCTTATCCGATTATTCTTAAATTTTGTACAATGACTTCTACTATAGTCTCCAACATCAAAAAACATATATGGTTCGAATCGGTCCATTGATAGATGTAGCTCCACTAGCATGACAATTTTCATTCATTATCCTTTGCCTGCCTATAAAGAAAGAACTTGAAAAATACGATCCCTGGTGAAAGTTGTTACAAAAATACACTTTGTTACTTGTTATAATGAATACATAGCAGACATACATCTAAAACGGGTAATTTTTTAGACCTATAGAAAGTTTTTCAAAAAAATATACACATCAAATTTAGAAAAGTGCATAATATCTTTATTTGAATCGTTAGCACGGTTCATTTAATTTAATGTTTGAAGATTATTTCATGCAAACATTGCCCAAAAAACATTGCCCAATTGACCGATCACGAAACGTGAAATAAAATGTTCACCGAACTCGCCTCTCAATTAGTCCATTATTAAGCGTGCTGTGTAGCATGTGGCACCGTCTTGTTGAAAGCACATGTCAAGTAAGTCAAGCTATTGTATTTTGGACATAAAAAGTTGGATATCATCCCACTGTATCGCTCACCATTCACAGTTACGTTCCGATTCGCAATATCATTGAAGAAGTGCGGTCCAATGATGTCAACAGCCCACAAACCGCATTAAACTGTGTTTTTATACCACCACCGTAGGATAGGGGGTATATTCCTTTAGTCATTCCGTTTGCAACACATCGAAATATCAATTTCCGACCCTACAAAGTATATATATTTCGGATTGTCGTAAAATTTTAAGACGATTTAACGATATCCGTGTGTCTGTCCGTGTGTTGCAATCACTCTACAGACTTCAAAAATTGAGTTATTGAGCTGAAATTTGGCACAGATACGTCTTTTAAATACACGCTGGTTAAGATCTTGAACGGGCTAAATCGGACCGTATTTGGATATAGCTGCTATATAGACCGATTTTCCGATAAAGGGTCTGATGACCATAAAAACTTTATTTTTCATCCGATTTTGCTGAAATTTGAAACAGTGAATAGTTTCAGGCCTTCCGACATACGACTCAAATATGGTTCTGATCGCATTATATTTAGATATAGCTGCCATATACAGGGTGGCTGATGAATATTGCTACAATGATGAATATTGCTACATTTTTTTTTCGGTGTATGGAATACATTTTTCTTTTATTCATGTTAAATTAAATTATTAAATTAATTATTAAATTATTATTAATTAAATTAATTAATTAATTAATTAAATTAATTATTAAATTATTATTATTAAATAGAAAAAAAGTTATTACATTTTTTTTGGTAGCGGCTTTCATCAGCCACCCTGTAGACCAATCTGCCGATAAAGGGTCTGAAGGCCATAAAAGCTTTATTTATTACCCAATTTCGCTGAAATTTGAAACAGTGGGATATTTTAAGCCTCCCGACATCTGACCTAAGTATGATTTAGATCGGACTATATTTAGATATATATACAGACCGATCTCCCGATAAAGGGTCTGAAGCCCATAAAAGCTTTATTTTCAAACCAATTTCTCTGAAATTTAAAACAGTGAGTAGTTTTCGGCTTCTCAACATCTGAAATTTGGTTTAAATCGGAATCTAGTTAGATATATCTGCCATATAGACCGATCTCCCGATAAAAGGTCTGAGGCCCATAAAAGCCCTATTTATTACCCGATTTCGCTGAAACAGTGGGTAGTTTTAGGTCTCCCGAAATCCGCCCCAAATATAGTTTGGATCGGACTATATTTACATATAGCTGCCATATAGGCCGATCTCCCGATAAAGGGTTTGAAGCCCATAAAAGCATTATTTTTTATCCAATTTCACCGAAATTTGAAACAGTGAGTGGTTTTAGGCCACCCGCCATCCGCCAGGACTGTATTTAGATATAGCTGTCATATAGACCGATATGCCGGTTAAGGGTCTGAAGCTTTATTACACGATTATGTTGAAATTTAAAATACAAAATTCAACAGTGACTTATATTTATTAGACCACTCAATTTCCGTGCCGAATTTGGGTGCATAAGTTATCCAATTTTCACCGGATTGTGATAAAAGGGTTTACATATATATCCGAGGTGGTGGGTATCCAAAGATCGGCCCAGCCGAACTTAATATCTTTTTACTTGTTTTCTGTAAGCATTGGTAGCTCTTGCAATGCTTTTGGCTGATTTTCACTCCAAAATCGACAATTGTACTTATTTTCGTACCCATTGAGCCAAAAATGAGCTTCGTCGCTGAAGGGAAGAGCACGCATTTTGATTTGGTAGCTCTTGCAATGTTTCTGTCTGATCTTCACCACCAAAGCGACAATTCTGCTTATTTACGAACCCATTGAGCCAAAAATGAGCTTCGTCGCTGAATGGAATAAGCGCGTTATGATCTTACTTAACAGATCACACATTTCGATAATAAAATTCAATAATTTGCAAGCGTTGTTCGTTTGTAAGACGATTCATGGTTAAATTATAGACGAAACTGAAGAAGTTTGATAGTGAAACAAAACACAAAACGTTCGTGAGCTGTTTAAACCAGTGTTGCCAAAAAGATAGTAGCTAAAAAATCAACCATATATATTTGCAATCAAAAAAGTTCTTCGGTTTATTTTCCAGTTTAAATCAATGTCATTCCTGTGGAATAGACTAATATTTGTAACAACTTATGAAATCTACTAGTACCGATTGAACGGGTTCTCCCCAGTCTATTGCAAATTCATGAAGATTTATGCATTATGTATTTAGGTTTACCCACATATAATTCAAGATCGTGTCCAAATATTTAAAGAAAAGTTGTTTTGCCTAAGTTTACTATAATTCTAATGATGGAAAAAACCATAGTCTAATTTGGGGGCAAATAAAAATAACCTCAAAGTTACAACATTTAAAATAAACAGCTTTCTTATGAATTTTTATGTTAAAGACAAAAATAATTTTCATCGCAATTGTGTAACATGACTTCTTCATTAGAATGTGCCACTCATTTTACATTATCATCACCTTTCCGAAAAAGAGTGGTTGTTTGGCAAGTTTTGGCAAACTTTGCATTTATTCTATTAAGTCGATGTTAGGTACCAGAATTTTATTCTTCTTCCAACAAGAGGGTAAACAAGTAGGGGTAAGAGTTTACATTGGTTTTACGTTTGGACAAGGGCATTTTTACATGGCTATTACTTTACAAACGTAAGCGATACAATATGACATTATTGTCCACAGATAAGATAAGTTTGAGGATGTTGGATTATATTGTAATGAAAAATATTATGCTAACTTGCCGTTATTCACGTGAAATACGGTGTCCATGGGCCAACAATTTCTTATAGCTGCCACATATGTTAAACAATCCCCCAATGGGTGTATACTAATCTAGTCATTCCGTTTGTAACATCTCGGAACATACATCTAAGACTCCGTAAGGAATATATATATTCATGATTGCCTCGACGCTCTGGGTCGATCTAGCCATGTCCGTGTCCGTCGGTCTGTCGAAATCACGATAGCGGTCGAACGCGTAAAGATAGTCGCTTGAAATTTTGGACAGATACTTAATATTGATGCAGGTCATTGGGGATTGAAAATGGGCGATATCGATTCAGATTTAGATATAGCTCCCATTAAAACCAATCTCCGATTTGACTTCTTGAGCCCCTGGAAACCAGAATTTTCATCCCATTTGGCTGAAATTTTGCATGCGGTGTTATGTTATGACTTCCAACAACTGTGCCAAGTACGGATTAAAGCGATGTATAACCTGATATAGCTTCCATATAAACCGATCTCCCGATTTTACTTATTGAACCCTTACAAACCGCAATTTTTGGCCGAAATTTATACTATTATATACTATTCTAGAGATTCTTAGAGATTGCAAATTTTGCCCATGAACATTCCACTAAGGAACAGGGGCAAACTTCTCACAAATCAATGAGTGCAGTCCGATTCAAGTTTTAAGCTCAATGATAAGGGGCCTCCTTTTTGAAGCCGAGTCCGAACGGCGTGCCGCAGTGCGACACCTCTTTGGAGAGAAGATTTACATGGCATTGTACCTCACAAATGTTGCAAGCATTAGGAGGGGAAAACCATCGCTGAAAATTTTTTCTGATGGTCTCGCCAGGATTCGAACCCAGGTGTTTAGCGTCATAGGCGGACATGCTAACCTCTGCGCTACGGTGGCCTCCAAATAGAGATATCCGCTTGAAATTTTGCAGAAATACTTCTTATTGATGTGAAGGCCACCATGGCTCAGACGTAAGCACTTCCGCCTATGACGCCGAACGCCTGGGTTCAAATCCCGGAGTGAACATCAAAAAGATTTACAGCTGTGCTTATTCCCTTACTAATGCTAGCTACACTTGTAAGGTGTCCAACCACTATGTTGCACTCTATTCCGACTTGACTTAAAAAAGTAGGCCCCTTAACTTTAATCGGACTGCACTCACTGATATGAAGATATATCCCAGTTCCTTAATTGAATGTTCATGGGAGTACTTCTTATTGATGTAAATCGTTTGGGGCTTGCAAATGGATCATATCGGTTTAGATTTGGATTTTGGTTTTCTTATGTGAAATGCGGCCCAGAGGCCGCATTTATTATCCCATTTGGCTGAAATTTTGCATGCATTGTTTTTTGTGACTTGCAATGTCTTTGGTGAGTATGGTTTATCGGTCCATGAGTATAACCTGATATAGCTACCCTATAAATTTTGCACGTAGTGTGCTGTTACGATATCCGACAACCTTAACAATTACAAAATAAATTGGTGTATAGTCTGACATATCTCCCTTCTGATTTGAAGTTTTGAGTCCCTGAAAGCCGCAATTGTTTTCCAATTCGGCTAAAAGTTTTGCACATAGTTTTCGGTTATGACTTTCAACATCCGTGGTATGTTTAAGCGTAAAGAGCCTTACATTTTTGGCCTATTTGGCGAAAACTTTTTACTTAAAGTACATGTGCCCTTTAACTTAGTTCATTTGTGTAAATTTTAGTAGGATCGATGGTGGCGGGTTACCAATTCAGTTATGTCTGTGCTACAAACTTTACCTTTCAACCTCGTATCTAGTCTTCAGGGGAATTCATGCAAAAGACATGACACAAAAATGAAAACTCCCAAAGGAAAGCCATCATCATTGTGACAAGTACTCAAACATTTTGACATGCTGATGCTTAAGGACATACCCACCAACGATAAAGTCTATATTATTTTGTCAGAATTAATATTTTCAAATTGAAATTGATTTGGTTTTGCTTATATTGGGGAATATTGTAATGACATACGAACCTCGTTAGCAACATAACATTGTACTCTGGCGGCGGAATTTATTGGAAATGACAATATCTTCCCCTTTAGGCCATATTGAGTGAGTGCGTAAACGATTCAAAAATGTGAACATCTACACGAAATGATAAAATATTTTTCAATTTAAACATTAGGTTAAAACGAGGAGCAAATACACATATAATGACAAATCGGAAGATGTGTTAATGGCAACGGCCTTAAAGATTGTTTACTGTTATTTGAAATTCAGCATGCTGTTGAAAAGGACTAACGCAAAATGTACTAGCCAGTTTAGGTATTTTGGACTGCAAAACAATTTTCGACATCTAAATCATATGTTGAGCGTTCTCTAAGCACTAATAAATTTAAAGGTTATCCACTTTAACCATCAGATGTTTGCGTTTGCTTGTTGTGTAAGTCACACCATACAAAATCCCTCTATTTTACTTTTTTGATAAGCTTGAATTATAGCAAAGCCCCCATTTCACAGGACATGCAATCTGTTGACCTATCCTTTAGTTACCAAAATAGTTTTTTGTTTGCGTGCAACAAATGCTGACATTGTAGCGAGAGAGCCTTTATGTAGCCTAGTATGTTATGAATGCCTGTTTCTGTGAACTTAGCCTTTCTGAGGCGGGCTGTTGCCGAAACAGGCGTTCATTGGGTATCTTCGCCATAAGATATGTATTTATCAACCTCTCTTTGTTGAAAGTTTCCCTGGAAATTTTTATCTACGAGTATATCTAGTGTGGGTATGGCAAGATTTTTCGTAGCCTTTAGTCATGGAATGTGTCTTCTATAGAACTGCGGAATTCCATCCAGAATTTGTTTTGAGCGTTTTCAACTCGCCCTTGAATTTTTTTGACTCAGTATTATGGATATTTATACATTATGCTTGACCATACAGTTGCCCTAAGTTGGTGTACTTTAGTTTTGAAACAAATCGAAGAATAATACTGGCAAACAGATGCTAATATGGATTGAGTGAGCAGTATAGAAACAAGGCCACCTCTCGACAGACGAAGATCACACTATACAAGACACTGATACTACCTGTATTGTTATATGAATCCGAGACATGGATACTTATGAAAGCAGACGAGGTAGTGCTTGGAGTGTTTGAGAGAACGATTCTTCGCAAAATGAACCACGAACTGTATGAGCTGTATGACAACTTTAGCATAGTTAAATGTATCAAAATACAACGGTTGCGTTGGCTTGGCTATGGTGTCAGAATGAATGAAGAAGCGAAGAAGTCTTTTGAAACCAGCGAAGAAGTCTTTTGAAGGCGATAACGATGGTACACGCAAACCGGGATGACCCAGAGCCCGGTGGAATGATTAAGTGGTGCGAGACATCTTGAAACTTGGTGTCAGACATTATAGAAGGAGCGGAGAAGATCGAGGTGCTTGGAACGCTACACTCAACCAAATTTGTTATTCAAATCAGCAAAAATGTTTGCTGAAACAGCATTTGCTGTTGCTGAAAATAGTAAAGAAGACATTACTGCTGTTTTAGCTAACGTAGGGCTGTTGTATAAGGAAACATTTCGGTCAGCCAAGTCATCAAACAAAGTCTGCCGTTCTAAGTAAAAAAAATCTGCTGAAAAAAAATGTATGCTATTCTTATACCCATTACCGATTACATCATACCGTTTGCAATACATCGAAATATCCATTTCCGAGCCTATAAAGCATATATATTCTTGATCGTAGTAAAAATCTAAGACAACTTTTTTGTCCAGAGCCATATTAAGTTTGAAGATGGGCTATATCGGACTATATCTTTATATAGTCTCCATATAGACCAATCCGCCGATTAAGGTCGTAGGCCCGTATAAGCCACATTTATTATCCGGTTTTGCTGAAATTTGAGGCAGTGAGTTGTGTTAGGCCACCCGACATTCTTCTTCAATTTTGGTCTTCAATTTGGCGATCGGTCCAGATTTGGATGTAGCTGCAATATAGACCGATCTCTCGATTTAAGGACTTGGGCCCATAAAAGGCGCATTTATTGTCTGATGTAGCCAATATTTGGGACTGTGAGTTATGTTAGGTCCTTCAACATACTCTATCAATTTGGCCCAGATCGGTTTAGATTTGGATATAGCTACCATATGGACCGATCTCTCGATATAAGGTTTTGGGCACATAAGAGGCTCATTTATTGTCCGATGTCGCCGAAATTTGGGACAGTGAGCTATGTTAGGCTCTTCGACGTCCCTTGTAAATTTGGCCCAGATTGGTTCAGATTTGGATAAAGCTTTTATATAGACCGATCTCTTGATTTAGAGATTTGGGCCCATAAAAGACGTATTTATTGTCCGATTTCGTTTAAATTTGACATAGCGACTTATATTAGGCTTTTCGATATCCGTGTCGTTAATGGTTCAGATCGGTTTATTTTTAGATATAGCTACTTAAAAGACCAATATTTTGTTACACACAATTGAACAATGACTTGTACTTATTAGTATTAGGTCCAAAACGGAAAATATTTCGCTATAGCTACTATGGGGCATAAGGTATGTATTTTTCACCGGATTTTGACAAAAGGTGGTTTACATATATACCCGAGGTTGTGGGTATGCAAAATTTCATCCAAATCGGCCAAAATTTGCGGCCTCTAGGGGTCAAATCTGGAGATGGGTTTATATGAGAGCTATATCCAAGTCTGAACTGATATGGCGCATTTGTAATTCCTAACGACTTACATCAATATTATGTATCCGTACAAATTTTCATGCGGCTAGCATTACGCGTTCGACCGCTATCGTGATTTCGACGGACGGACGGACATGGCTAGATCGAATCGGAATGTCGAAAGGATCTAGAATATATATTCTTTATGGGGTCGCAGACCAATATTTCGAGGTGTTATAAACGGAATGACTAGATTAGTATACCCCCATCCTATGGTGGTGGGTATAAAAACTGTGATAACTGCTCGGTATACACTGCCACTTACTTGAATAGCACATAATCAATAATTATTCTTAATAGTTTTTTTTTCTATAATTGTAGTAGAAAGTGGTAGCAAAGTACATTGTCATTTTTTATTAATGAACCTTCACGAAATTATAGTTATGGCAAAAAAAAGTTTAAAAAAACCCAAAATAGCAAAATGGGTAGAGCTATGTCTTTGAGTGTTAAAAAATGAGCCAAATTATGGCCTATAGCAAATATGTATTTTCAATGAACCTAATAGTTAAAAAGGGCACGCTGGGGTCCAAAAGTTATTGCTAAAATTTTAAGAAACATCGAATGTGAAAATTCGAACCGAAAGTTCATTTACAAATACTGACAACAGCTGAATTCTTAGACAAGTCTTAAATGTCCTTGATTTAGCTTCCCAAATCAAGTAAAATTTTAGCATACATTTATGTTTATGGACAGAAAACACTTTTTTTTTGTTGCGTCGTTTTTGGAACGAACGTAAATAAATGATAGATCACCCCTAAATCTGTTTGGCAACACTAGTTTAAACAGCTGACGTACGTTTCGTGTTTTAATTCACTATCATATCTTCAGTTTGGTCTATAATATTACCGTGAATCGTCTTACAAACGAACAACGCTTGCAAATTATTGAATTTTATTATCGAAATGTGTGATCTGTTAAGTAAGATCATAACGCGCTTATTCCATTCAGCGACGAAGCTCATTTTTGGCTCAATGGGTTCGTAAATAAGCAGAATTGTCGCTTTGGTGGTGAAGATCAAACAGAAACATTGCAAGAGCTACCAATGCATCCAGAAAAAGCCACAGTTTGGTGCGGTTTATGGGCTGGTGGCATCATTGTACCGTACTTCTTAAAAGATGATGAGAATCGTTACGGAACTGTGAATGGTGAGCGCTAACGTGAGATGACATCCAACTTTTTTTGCCCAAATGCTAGAGCTTGACTTGCATAACATGTGGTTTCAACAAGACGGTGCCACATACCATACAGCACGCGTAACAATGGAGCACTCGAGAGAAGAGTTCGGTGAAAATTTTATTTGACATTCGGGATCGGTCAATTAGCCATCTTGATCGTGCGATTTAACGCCTTTAGACTGTTTTTTGAGGGGCTCTATTAAAGCTCAGGGAGGCCACTGTAGCGGAGAGGCTTCAATTAAAGGGTCTTGAGGACTTTAATAACTATATCCGCAAACCTTGAAAGAAAAGACATTAAAATACTGTCATAGAGTGGGGAAGCATTTCTTTTTTTCGTGCTTTCGATTTTTTTCTGACGTCTAAGTTAATAGCGACAGCATATAGAGGGGTTCCAGAGAGGGACTGTTTCAAACCTTAAAACATTTTCAGGTGGAAATTTAAGCACGAAATTGTTTCTTTGCATATGGCATTAGTAGTCAAATGTTGGATTTTACACCAAAATGTTAAATATTATAGAAAGAGTATGGGGATTGATGGAACGTTAATTGTTCAAGTCGGAAAAATAGTCTTCGTTAAAATAAAACAACTCTGTGATGGAAAAAAAACATAAACAATCGGCATAAATCCGATTTTCTAAAGAATGTAATGTTTGGATCCTTAAACCGGATAATTCTATTACTTACGGAATGTGTTGAAAAAACTTCGTTCTCAGTTAAGAATATTATAATAATGATATTTGACTTCAACTAAATACCTATACTAATTTAAATAAAGATGTTCTATTCAAATGACCGAAATATTTTGATGCATTTATGACTTTATTTCGTTTTTTTTTGTATTGTCCTAAATTATATAAAGGGAACAGATTTTAAATATTTTTTTTTTTTGAAATAATAGATTTTTAAATAAAAGTGATGTACTTTACAAGCATTTTCTACTATAAATTAAAAAAAAAAAAAAAAGACAAGTAAGAGCGTGCTAAGTTCGGCCGTGCCGAATCTTATAAACCCTCCACCATGGATAGCATTTGTCGAGTTCTATGCGCGGTATACCTTTTTAGGCAAACAAAGAATTCGAATAAGAACTGTTATGCTATTGGAGCTATATCAAGTTATAGTCCGATTCGGACTATAAATGAATGCCGAACATTGTAAGATTTGCGCCTGTAGGGGCTCAAGAAGCAAAATCGAGAGATATGTTTATATGGGAGCTATATCAAGCTATTGATCGATTCAGACCATATTAGATACGTATATTGAAAGTCATGAGAGAAGCCGTTGTACTAAACGTTGTACGTTCTGCCAAATCGGATAAGAATTGCGTTCTCTAGAGGCTCAAGAAGTCGAGATCCCAGATCGGTTTATATGGCAGCTTTATCAGGTTATGTACCGATTTGCGCCAAACTTAGAAGTCATAACAAATTGGATGAGAATTGCGCGCTCTATTGGCTCAAGAAGTCAAGATCCAAGACCGGTTTACATGACAGCTATACCAGATTATGAACTGATTTGAATCATACTTATCAGAGTTGTTGGAAGTAATACCAAAACACTACGTGCAAAATTTCAGTCAAATCGGATGAGAATTGCGCCCTCAAGAGGCTCAAGAAGTAGAGACCCAAAATCGGTTTATAGGGCAGCTATATGAAACCATGGACCGATTTGAACCACACTTAGCGCAGTGTTTGGAAGTGATACCAAAACAACACGTGTAAAATTTAAGTCAAATCGGACGAAAATTGCACCCTCTGGAGGCTCAAGAGTTCAAGACCCAAGATCGGTTTATATGGCAGCTATTTCAAAACATGGACCGATTTGGCCCATTTACAATCCCAACTGACCTACACCAATAAATAGTATTTGTGCAAAATTTCAAGCGGCTGTCTTTACTCCTTCGAAAGTTAGCGTGCTTTCGACAGACAGACGGACGGACGAACAGAACAGTGTTACAAACAGAATGACGAAATTAGTATACTCCCATCCTATGGTGGAGGGTGTAACAATGTGTTAAGTTCGGCCTTGCCGAACCCACCACTATGGATAAATTAACTATAACATCTCCACTTCCATATCCATAGTTAAAAGCAAATATGAGCTGGTCTGGATCATATTTGTTTCTATCCCGAGAACTCTTATACAAGTCACAGTTTCAGCGAAATTGGGCAACAAATACGCTTTTAATAGGAGTAAGACCCTAAATTAGAAGATCGGTCTATAGGTCAGCTATATCTAAATATAGTTTGACCAGGATCACATCTAAATATAGTTCGATCTGAAATATATTTGAGTCGGATGTCGGGAAGCATAAAACAACTTACTATTTCAAATTTCATCCTAATCGGACAAAAAAGCAGCTTTTACGGGCTTAAGACCCTAAATCGCCAGATCGGTCTATGTGGCTGCTATATCCAAATATGGTCCGATTTGGCCTATTCAAGAACTTAACCATCGTATAGAAGAAATACGAGTCTGTGCAAAATTGCTTGCACAGCTTGGAACGCTAATCTACGTTCGACTATTGGATCAAATGTTCTGTCACAGCCAATTAAAGTAAGTTAGTAAAGCATTTATTGAGTATGAGCTACTCAAGTAAGTGGCCGTGTATCTGCATATCGTATATTAAATTTATGTGAATAGTGCAGCTTAAGTTGTTCATTGTATATACGGCATCTTATTCCTTGGATTCATTTTCATATGGTAACTCGTTTAGGTGGTTTCTCAAACTTTCCCTTCAGTCTTGCTAACTTGAAGCCGTATAATAACGATACAGGGTATTATCCAACTATTGTTCCAGTTTTCGTGAAATGACATATGGGTTTCCTTTCCAATAGAGATTAATCACTTAATTAGTTTTAATACTATTTTTCTCTGCTATCTTTACATGTGGTGTAGTGAGGTTTAGGCCAGGAATTTCATTTCATTCAAGAAAATACAGTCTTATTGTTTTAGTGTATCAGCACAAACCATCTGCTTTGGCGGTTGATGGCTGTTGTTTGTGACCTATCCTCTGTCTCATGTTGTATTGTCATGCTTGTCCCATGCTTTTGCAGACATCAAAGAAGATGTTTGTGCCACCACGTTCTAGACAACAACAAATTAAATTCGGCCAAGCTAAGGCAAAGTGTTTCAAAAGTAGCCAAACCATGACGAATTATCGCTTATCTTAGAGTCTGTTTGGCAGCTTTAATGTAATATGCGTATCCATACATTCACAAAATGTCCTTTCTTGTTATTGGTGTCCTTTTAGAATTCAGTTTTGCAACATATCCTCTTTGTCCGACGGATTTCTCGTGTGTTGTTGCTTCAAGGAAATTCATCATTAGCAGTGACTAAGTTAATGATAGGACAAAAAGCTCCATAGGTCTATAGATTCTTGCAATGAATGTGTTACGGAGGGTGTTTGGAACTTAAACATCTGCATGTGTGTTGGTTTTGATGCTACACAAATATCGAATAACAATTTACTAATTTAGTTTTGGACAAAACTTTACTACAGTGAAGCAAATGTATACAATCCCAAAAATTATTAAAAAATTAAGAGTCCTTGTTGCGGCAGGGTCTTATCTTGGAAAGGGTAAAAAAGTACTTCACACGCTAAATTTCATCCCAGTCGCTTTAATTAGTGCGCCATCATACTAACTTGGACGTTTTCGTCCATTGTGATGCCACAGAAACAGGAGAAGAAGATACCTTCTAGCTCTTACCGTTGAACCGTTCAGATCGCTTTAGAAAACCTCCTTTTGACTGAAATGAAAACCTCCTTTGCTAGTGCGGGACACACACACGTCAGATATTTTATAGTCTCTTCTTCCTTGACGTCCTCACAGCATCTTCAAAAGTCGTTACCTGTAATCTTGACGAACAGAATGACTGAAACGTCTATTCAAGTCTAGATTGGGCCACATAATTTTTCAGTGTTTTGTAACCGACTGTCATTCGTCGCCCTTCGGGACTGATCCTGGAGACTTAGCTCACATATCGCTAAAGGTATACCCACAGATTCAGTTCTGCTGCAATGTGTAAGGTAGTTCTTAGTCTCAGAAGCTCATCTGCTCTTCAATTCCCTGGTACATTTCTTTGTCCCAACACCCAGAATGGGTGAATTTTGAACTGTTCAGCCATCTCGTTGAGAGATCTGTGACAGTCGAGGGCGTTTTTGTAATTTAGAAATAAGCTCCCCAGTTATCTAATGGCTGCCTGCTGTCGGGTAACCTTCTCGATATGACCAGTCGTAGTTCTTCAGAGTAGACCCCAAAACCCACCTGATCGTCTAGTTCGGAACTATTCGTGGAGAAGTCTATGCAACTATTACCCGGGATATCGCAGTTCTATCAGGATTAGTAGAAACTGTACCACTTTTTATCAAAAAGTGTCTCTGGCAAGGAGTAAAACACACTACCTGGAATATTGAGCATTTCATCAAGGGTAACACACAAAAAAAGTTTACCTTAGCCACACTGCAGTGTTCCCAGAATCACTTTATAAGTGATTTCAAACTGAACCGACATGCCCCATATGTAATCCTTCATCACCAAAAATTTCAAGAGAATATCTCCATTCGTTCGTATGCTACCTGGATTTCTATAGCCGGATGAACATGGCTAAACCAACTTAAAATGCCATAGCGATAAAGATACGATACTTTATATGGCCCCTGACCAAGGCTTCGAGGTGTTAAAAACGATATGACTAGATCTGTGTAACCCCATGCCATGGCGATGAGTGTATATTTTGCCTACTTTTTAGCAAAACACCCAAAATCCCCATAACAGTAACAAAATAATTTTTTTTAATGGCAGTAATGGGAAACATTTGTAAAATTTTAGTGTAAAATTTTTAATTATTAAGAGACTTCAGCTTTGTCTTTTGAGACCGCAAAGATGTTTTAGTTAAATGTCAAGAAGAAAATGGTGAGTATAGCTTTCGGGACACATAGGACTACGAGCTCACTTATACAAAATCGGTGCTGCAAGTGTAGAGCATGCGGGAAAGATGATGAGAAGTTGGAGCATTTCCTATGTCATTGCTCGACTTTCGCAGCTAACAGACATCGGCACTTAGGTGGGGACACAAATATGGAAAACAATTGAGGACTTTGTAAGTAGCACGAAATTCCTAACTTAGATTGTCTTTTTCGAGGTTACTTTAAATATTTAAAGCTCACATCATCTTCCCCACATGCTCTACACATGCTATCTTTTGCCGCACCGATTTTGCATAAGTGAGCTCGCAGTCTTATGTGTTCTGTTATGATGCCGA
Organism: Stomoxys calcitrans; assembly: GCF_963082655.1. Taxonomy (NCBI): domain Eukaryota; kingdom Metazoa; phylum Arthropoda; class Insecta; order Diptera; family Muscidae; genus Stomoxys; species Stomoxys calcitrans. The sequence continues at coordinate 130,644,756 of NC_081553.1, forward strand.
GACCTATACTGACCTCCTTCCTACTTTCTTCCAGTAATAGCCTCATCTTCTCCCGATCCGGATCTCCTCATAGGATTTTCGGCGTCCTAACGACCGTTTCGTCGCCCATGCTCTTAACTCGGACTGAGTCGCCCCGGAAGGCTTCGGGTTAACCAAGTTTATTGACGGCTGTCCTCTGGCCGCCAAATCGTTTGCTTTTACATTCACCCTTACTCCGCTAAGGCCCGACACCCAAACGATGCGGATCGTGTCATCCTCGTGACCTTACCGCCCTGGTTGTTATTACTCTAATGCCAGTTTACTTACTTTACTTTAATTAGCTATGACAGATATTTGTTCCACTAGCCGAACGTAAAGCGTTCCAAGCGCCTCGATATTCTGAGATCATTCTAAAATTTCTGACACCAAGTTTCGAGGTGTCTCTCACCACTTGATGTTTCCATCGGGCTTTTGGTCTTCCCGGTTTGCGTGTACCATCGTGTTTGCCTTCAAAAGACTTCTTTGCTGGAGCTTCTTCATCCATTCTGACAACATGACCCAGCCAACGCAGCCGTTGTATTTTGATGCGTGTAATTATGCTATCGTCGTCATACAGCTCGTGGTTCATACGTCGCCTATATTCTCCGTTAACGCAAACTGGTCCATATATTTTACGAAGAATCTTTCTCTCAAATACTCCAAGCACTGCCTCATCTGCTTTCACAAGTACCCATACTTCAAAACCATATAACAGCACGGGTAGTATCAGTGTCTTGTAAAGTGTAATCTTCGTCTGTCGAGAGGTGGCCTTGTTTCTAAACTACTTATTTAGTCCAAAGTAGCATCTGTTTGCCAGTAATATTCTTTGCATTATCTCAAAACTGGTGTCATTCGTTTCGGTTATGGCGGTGCCGAGGTAGATAAAGCTACTGACTGTCTCAAAGTTGTGGTTCCCAACTTTCTCCATTTTCTTTATCTGATCGGTTTTTTGTTATGTTTTGCTTATCTCCATTTACTGCCAGACACATTTCACTGATTCTCTTTCGATTCTTTCGAAGGCTGCAGTTACTACTTCCGGTGACCGATCTATGATATCAGTGTCGTCGGCATAGGCTTGTATATAAGTGCCATATCAATTCACATCTGCAATCGAATAATCTTCTCCAGCAGGATATTACAGAGATCACTAGATAAGCTTGTCTGAAACCTCGTTTGATATTAAATGGTTCGGAGAGATTCTTTCCTATTCTTACTGAGGAACGCGTATCAGTAAACTCAGACATGGCTTGAAATACCTTTGAACGTAAAGGAGTATCGAAGGCGGCTTTGTAGTCAACAAAGGGATGGTAGGTTTTGATTTGTCTTTCTCGGGTCTTTTCGAGGATTTGGCGCAGTGTGGATATCTGGTCCAGCGTGGATTTACTAGGTCTAAAGCCGCATGGATAGGGCCCAATTATCTCATTGACTTTAGGTTTTAATCTTTCACACAGTACGCTCGAGAGTATCTTGTATACGACGGGGAGGAGACTTATTTCTCTGTAGTTGCCACATTCCGGAATATAGTGTGCTGAGGGTCCAGTCATCGGGTATGCGTTCCTCTATCCAGATTGCGCAGATAAGCTGATGCATACGCCTTATGAGAGTGTCGCCTCCGGTCTTTAATAGTTCAGCGGGTAACCCGTCGGGTCCTGCTGCCTTGTTGTTCTTTAGTGGAGTCACTGCTACTTGGACCTCATTTTGACTAGAAGGTAAACATTCTTTACCATCATCAGGGATTGGTTCTGCGGTATCCTCTTCGCTGCCAACGTCGGACACTAGCAGCTGGTTAAAATGTTCTTTCCATATCCTCAGCATGTTATCTGTGTAAGTTACCAGATTTCCTTCTTTATCTCTGCAAGAGGATATGCCTAGACCAAAGCCATCGGTTTGATGTTCAATTTTTTTGGTAGAATTTCCGGACTTCATTCTGACACCTGTACATCTCAATTCGCGTTTTTCCTCCCTCCTTTTCTCACTTTCATCTGGCGCGTTGCTACTGATTGCAGGGTTGCTCTATATGCCGCATTCTTGACCGCATGGGTCTCTTGGAGGAGGCTTCCGGTACCCAAATACGGCATTTTCCATGGAGTGGGCAATAGTTTGCCACTGCGCCACTATATAATCGGAACAAGGAGTGCTTTCATCAAGCAGTTGAGTCAGTCGAGTGGAGTATGCCTCAGCCGCGGCGAACTCAATCAGCCTCAACCCATTTCTAGACGTTATCTCGTGGACGCTTAACTTTCCGACTGTTGGACCTAAAATGTCTTCTTTCTCTATCTTCCCATTAAAATTTCCCATAACGATTTTAATATCATGGGCGGAGCAGCGGTCATATTCTCTCTCTAGGCGCTCGTAGAAAATATCCTTGGTCTGCTCGTCTTTGTGTCTTCCGTCGGTGCATGGACGCAAATAAGGCTGATGTTGAAGAATTTGACTTTTATGCGGATTGTGGCTAGCCTCTCACCCACCGGAGTAAAGCTGAAGATAAGGTGTTCCAGTCTCCGATTAACCACAAATCCACAGCCAAATTCATGGCTCGTGTTATGGAAGCTATAATATGGTTCGTCACCGTCTGGTGTTGTAGTGCCGCCATTCCCAGTCCATTGCACTCCCTGTCAGGCAATAATATCTGTATTGTACTTCTCTAATACATCCGCCAGCGCGTATACTGCACCTTCTCTATTAAGAGTGCGGAAATTCCAGGTGCAGATCCGCAGATTATGGTCCTTTTTTCGTTTGCGTGGGTCGTCAACAATGGGGGGGTGGGTCATAGTTCTCCGGGGGCGGGTTACTGGACCAGCGCACCAACCGCATGGGTTTTGTGGGATTGCACATGTATACCTCGTTGTGGCGAGCCGCTCGCTCTTAGATCCGACACTCGTCTCCAGACGCCGCTTATCTGGGAACAGACGCTGATGTTGGCCATTGGTTATTTGAAGGCGCCAATAACTCGCCTTATTATCTCTAGTATCATTGGCACTCAGTATTTAATTAAGAGCCAGTGCCACCTGACTCCTCACTGAGACTCTCCTCTCGAAAATCGCTGACTGCTCGCGGCCGCATTTGCAGCTACTCCGCATAAAAACGGAACTTTCCACCATCCGCAACCTGTGGGCGCGTCCGGCAGCTTTCAGCTAAGCTTCCCGTGATAACGATGGACACCACACAAGACGGAGCTCAAAGTTCCAGCCTTTTGTGGTGCTTATAGTTATCCCGTGTCGGTCGGGAAAACAGATGCCAGTTTACTGTCTGAAAAAATGTTCTCACTCGGCGTCCTCGAGTGGAAAAACCCCCACCTGACGTATTCCATGATTGCCCGGATCTCTGCCTGCGGGAACATGTTATGGCCAGGCAGTTTGAAATAAATCTCAGTCCCTGGGTTCTCAATGTAGACCTTCTGGCCCGCTCTGTCCTCTAGCTTTAATCAATCTGTGTGATGATCTTCCAGATGGCAATACTAGGGTTCCGTCAATCATAGACTTTGCCACTGGCAGCAGTGCCTCGCACTCGACCTCAGGTGTCCGATCGGAAAGCTCTTCCACTCCTTTTAGGCTTCCTATCCTTGCCTCGATTATACCGCGATGGTATAACCTGCTCCTATTAGCTATTTCTTTTTATATTTGTAATAAATAGATACAGAGAAAAATATCGTTTTTGATGGAAAAGATATTCCACGTTCCGCGCTAAATTTATTCAGTTTTGAAATAATTTCAACTATCCGATATTGTCCGGCTGCAGGCCGTAGGGAGAATATCCGATTGTATGAATTATTTTAAGACCGAATAAATTTAGCACATAGCGTGAGATATCTTTTCCATCAAAAACGCATTTTTAAGATTTTATTAAAGTTCGAAGGTAAATTTAGCGCCATCATTTTCATTTTAGCAGAATCTAGATGGCTCTTCATAAAAATTAGTGAATTTTTTTTTTATATTTAAAAATTATAGTTGCTTAATAATTTCAGTTTGTTTGCACAACATTTTATGGAAATAGAAGTCATTTGTAACCAATTGACTGACACAAAAAATAACTGTTGAAATTATTTTGTGTTTTACAACAAAACAAAACGTCCTTTCTCTGTAGGCGAAGCTTCTAAAAGGTTTACAATAAACAAAGTTATTTTTGTTCAATAATGCAATATTAATGACTAATGTTTGATATGTGTAAGCGAGACGTATAAAAGTATTTTGTTTGTTGTAAAAATGTCCCAAATATTTTATTTTTCTTTGCGAGTAATATGTTCGCAAGCAGTACAAAATTTATGTCTGACTTTATAACCAAATGTCACTGCCGAAACCTCATGTCAATGAATATGCCTTCTGCATTTAAGAATGACTAGGAATTTAAATAGTTTTTCAGAAATTCCCTTTTATAACAACGACCCTATCATTAAGGTAACTGACGAACGGCCAGCGCTAAATTTAGGAGTGCTAGTAGCTGATAACAAATGTCGCTCAAGCGTCTTTAGGAAGAAAGACTACATAGACTAATTGGCCTGTAATTTTTTATGGGAAGTGCCTCGATAGATATTTACTTTGTATGAACTTTGACCCCTACTTCGTAGAGTTACAATTAGAATATCAGAGGTAGAATACCATCCCATAAGTTATAACACCATAACTTAGCTATAAACCATATGAAAAATCATAAAAGCAGGTTGTTTTATTTATAAAAATTATCGATGCCTTTGTTTTCGTTCACCTATAAACTGTCATTATAATTTTAAATATTTTGTAGTACATGGTAGTAATAAAACAGCAAAAGAAAGGCGGTACTTATTCCTGCACAATAGTCACTTCTGTTATGCCATACGGGTAGCTGGAGCGAACGGGTACATAGTATATACCATTAACTTCATACTGAGCATCTCGGGCGCCCATGCGAACGCCTGAAAACATATATCCACAGTTCTTTGTTTTCGCTTGTATAGAGTTTTCGCAGGCTATAGCACCGAAGTCGTTCAACTCAAAGACTTCAGCGTAATAATAGGCAGAGCGCAAATGAGAACAACCGAACTCTTGGCAACCTGGCTGATATGATCCACCGTTAATATAGAAGTCCGCGTTTGCTATGGGTTTTACAAAGCCCAGTTCACCAGCATTCGTATGAATAGCTTGAACATATACAGCATCGGTTATGGCCAAGCGTTCATCTGGCTTATCGTAGAAAAACAGTGGTTTGGCAGCATCCAGTCCGACAATGGTGTGGATTTTTCCATTTTTCACCTTTTTACCTGTGGTGCCCGCAACATGAGCTCCCAAACTATGGCCTGACAATGTCAATGTTGCAAAAGGCAAACTAAATTTATCGTTCAAAAAATCAATCATATCGGCAATATTCGACGCAACTCCGGGTATTGCGACTACTGCGGCAACATAGTTCCAAGTACGCGCACGAGCCCAATCAACAAGAATGACATTGCAATCGAAGGCCTTCAAGATGGCATGAGGAATTACCTGGATATATTCTGATGTATAACTGCTTATCCAACCATGTATTATGATGTATGTAGGCTTGCTGGAATCAAAACCGGAATGTTCAACAGATTGGTATTGTGCTTTGATTTCGGTGGCCACCATGGGTTTATTTCTGGTGTACAGGAAAAAGTCAGTTGGATTACTTTGTATACCATAGTTGTGATCGGCATCGATATCGGTATCGGGATCAAACCAGCCAGAATCTATTTCATTGATAGCCCTTAAAGCTGGAATAGGTAATTATCAATTTCAAATGAACATTTGAAAAAACCAAAGGAAATAAATGTTTACTTCTTAAATTGAAAATCGCAAGAATCAGCAACAACTTCATGTTAACGACGTTTGTTACCATAAAACATTGACACAAACCTTTTATACTACAAATTGTTTCCTTGGTGTAAGCAATTACTTATGGCTTTGATAATACTCCGGCATAGGTGTGACTTATCAAATCAATTACTGTATAAATGCTGAAGTAAATCAATTCAGTGCAACAATGACATGTAAAATGCCAAAAGTCGGTCGGTGCCGACTACATATACACCCTACACCTATCCCTGAACTATAATATGGGAGATGTCATGAACTATAAGTGGGCAAATACAAATGGAATCCATGTTTGCTAAAACAGCAGTTTTTGTCTGCTGTTTCAGCAAACATAGGGCTGCTGTACTGTCAGGTAAATCAGCGAACAAAATCTGCTGTTTTAAGTACAAAAATCTGCTAAAAAAAAATTTATGCTAATTTTTATGTTTCCCTGTTAAAATGCCTAAGGTAATCACTACATTAGGCATTTTTTAGAAATTATAATGAAAGATTTGTGGAATATTACTGTAAAAAAGCTATAGGATCCAACCATTGGCATACATTTCCAAATGTGGCTAAGCTAGTTCGAATTTTTGTTATTCCTCTACAAATGTGTACATGGCTGGCATGGCCTTTTAAACTAGCTGACGCGGGCCCGCTCCGCTGCGCCTTCTTTTACTTTATATGGAACAAAATTTTAATTAGAATATTTTTTTCGACAATTAAAGAGCTTTTAGTGAAATACCATGCTACAAAAATAGTATATCGCTTGACTAACAGTTTAAAAATATCTGAATCCCATATGATCTTTATTGGTCTACGAATTTAAGTTTGGATGTAAGGTGTACTCCATTCTCAAACTACTTTATTTCAACCCGATATTCTCATGTTATCTGATTTAGGGGTGTTTTCGGGGGTGAGGTGGTCCCCTAGATACTTGGCCCAGAAAAATATCAGCATCGTGCTCTTCTCTCAAATACCATTTCTTTAAACCCCATATTGCAATTGTTTTAAGAGGAGTTTACACGATGAGGCGTCCCCCAAACACAGGGCCCCGAAATTGGTTATCAAATTTGTTTTCTAATCTCAAATACCTTTCATTTGAGTCACATATTGGCATGGTCGAAAAATATTTACCCTTTGGGAGGTGTTTCGGGGAAGGGGTGATGTCCTAAATACATGGTCCTACATACTTTTATTTGAGCCCCATAATGCGATGGTCAGTAAAAAATTGCTGTTTTTGGGGTATTTTGGGAAAGGGGTAGACCTCCAGAGAATTGGTCAAGCAAATGGGTATCAATTCTTGCTCTACCCCCCAATACCTTGTATTTAGCTCCACATTGACATGGGTGTTCCCCCCACATTGCAAATGCAAATTTTGCCCATGAACATTCCATTAAGGAACAGGGGCAAACTTCTCACATTTCAATGAGTGCAGTCCGATTCAAGATTCTAAACTCAATGATAAGGGGCCTCCTTTTTATAGCCGAGTACGAAAGCATGCCGCAGTGCCACACTTCTTGGGAGAGAAATTTTACATGGCATAGTACCTCACAAATATTGCCAGCATAAGGTGTGGAAAACCACCTTTGAAAATTGTTTCTGATGGTCTCGCCAGGATTCGACAAAAGGCGTTCAGCGTCATAGGCGGGCATACTAAACTCTGCGCTACGGTGGCCTTCAACATTATCCAACATGGTCCCCCAACATTAAGCCCTGAAAATACATCAGCAACGTGGTCTATTCCCATATATCTATATATCATTTATTTGAACCCCATATTGTCATTGCCCTCAAAAGAGGATATCAAATTCGTTTTCTAATTTCATTTAAACTCCTTATTGCAAAAGTCAGCAAATATATCAGGTTTGAGGTATTGGCCCTAAAAACTTTAAGACCGAAATTGTCTTCGTGAGCAAATACGTCCTATTTGTGGGTTGTTATGGTGGTGGGACGTTCCGTTGACAGTTGGTCCGTAATGTTGATATCAGATATGTGGTCTACTCCCAAATACCTTTAATTGGAGCCCCATATTTCCATAGTTGGTAAACATGACCGGCTTTGGGGGTGTTTTGAGGAATGGGCGGCCACTCAGTGAGTTGGCCTTGAAAATATTTATCGGATTCGTGTTCTACTCTTATTATTTGAGCCTCATATTGCAATAGTCAGCAAATACTCTCTATTTGGGTGGTGTTGTGGGGGTGGGGTGGCTCCATAGACTTTTTTTTACTCCCAAAGACCTTTCATTTGAGCTCCATATTGCTATGGTCATAAATTTGTCCCCTTTGGGGAGAGGCGGCCTCCCAAACACTTGGTCCCATATTTGGGTATCAGATTCGTATTCTATACTCAAATACCTTTTATTTAAGCCCCATATTCCCATGGTCAGTAAATATGTTCTGTTTGGGGTGTGTTTTGGGGAAGGGGTGGAACCCCAGAAACGTGGTCCCACATTTCGATATTAGATTCGTACTCTATTCGCAAATATCTTTTATTTGAGTCCCATATTGCCATGGTCGGTAAATATGTCCGATTTAGGGGTGTTTTGGGGGTTGGTGTGGTTCCCCTAACACTTTGTCCGACATTTGGATATCAGATACGTTTTCTTATCCTAAAAACCTTTCATTTGAGTTCCATATTGTCGTGATTGGTCTAAATATATGTTTGGTAAGTTTTAGGGTGGGGCGTCACCCCTAGGTACCCCATCCGAAATTTGGGTACCAAATTTTTATTTTCAGAGTACTGTATGAGAGCACACAAACTTTCGCTTAAATCGCACCACCGATCTCCGAGATCTGGCGTTTCTGAAAATTAAGGTAAGGGGGAGGGTCCAGATATAAAAAATATTGTACCCTATTTTCCCCATGGGGTCATTATGCACCATCTCTAAAAATTTCAAGAAAATCGGTTCAGCCGTTTCTGAGTCTATAAGGAACACACAAACATACAAACAAACACAAATTAATTTTTATATATAAGATTTAAAAAAAAAAAATTGTGGTGATTATAAACTTCCACTGAGACACACATTTACACTTGTATTTTATTTTTTCTTCTAACATCCTCTTCATAATTAGGTTAGGTTAGATTAAAGTGGTAGTCTTCCATCAGACTCACTTAGACGTTTTCGTCCATTGTGATACCACAGGAACAGAAGAAGGAAGATGCCTTCTAGTTCCTATCGTTGAACCATCCAGACCGCTTTAAAAAGCCCAATAACTTGCGAATGTTCACATCCGCTAAATCAGACAGGTTCTCAAAGAAATGAGAACCTAAAGTGGAACTCCTTCATAATTAAGCAGCAGTAATTTTCAGCAAACAACAGACTTTTGAGCAGTAAGCATATTGCTCTGAAATTGTAGTACTACTGCTGTAATAGCAGAACTAGCGCTACAATTGCAGCAAAATTAACTACTCATTTCAGCAGACAGTCTCAAGATGTCAAATCGGGAGATCGGGTTATATGGGAACTTGATCAGGTTATAGACCTATTCAATCATAATTGGCATTGTTATTGGACGACATAACAGAAAACTAAATGTACAATTTCAGACCCCAGCCTATGGTGATGGGTATAACAAAGTAAAAGAGAAGATTTTACTTTTGGGATGAAAATGAGGTGCGCTTGTCTGATCGCAGCCAGAAACTAGTAAAAGCGTGCTAAGTTCGGCCGGGCTGAATCTTATATACCCTCCACCATCAATAGCATCTGTTAAGATCTTTGCCCGGAATCTCTTTATAGGCAAACAAAGGATAATGAATATGAATTTTTATACTATTTGAGCTTAATCAGATTATGAACCCATTGGGACTACACTTAGTTTGGATGTTAGAGACCATAGTGGAAGTCACTGTGCAACATTTCAACCAAATCGGATAAGTATAGCGCTCTATAACGGCTCAAGCTTTAAAATCGAGAGCTCAGCTTGTATGAGAGCTATAGTAGTTTATGAACCTATTTCAACAATACTTGGCATAGTTATTGCAAGTTAAAACACCACACTTCGTGCAAAATATCAGCCAAATCCGGTGAGAGTTGCGCCCGCTACAGACTCAAGAAGTCTAGATCCGAGATCGGTTTATATGACAGCTTTATCAAAATATAAACCGATATGGCCCATTAACAATACTAACCGATCTGCACTTATAGAAGTATTTGTGCAAAACTTCCATCGCCTGCCTTTTTGTCTTCGGAATATAGAGTGCTTTAGGGAAGGTTAGGTTGAAAAGAGGGTGCACATATTAATCCGCCCCATGCCACTATGGACATACACCTAAGCCAGTAGTCGCTTGTTGTGTGCTCTAAATACAAAAAAGTAACCTCGAAAAACCAAATCTAAGTTAGAAATTCCGTGCTACTTACAAAATTCTTAATTGTTTTCCATGCCACTCCCCAAAGATGGTTCATGTCTGGTATAGTGTCCCCTACTAAGTGGCAGTATCTGCCGCACCGCTTTTACATAAGTGAGCTCGTAGTCCATGATATCAATAGTTATTCTGACATTCTTCTTACTTCCTTTCAGTATCTATTCTGACATCCTTCTTACTTCCACTCACGATCTGGATCCCCTATAGCATTTTCGCCGTCTAAATCGTCTGTCCTTTCATTCCCCCTTACTCAGTTATGGCCCCACTTTCAAACGATACGGATTTTGCCATTCTCAGAGAAGGCGTTAATCTCCTTCTTTCACTGCGAGACTGTTCCTGACCTTACCGTCCTGGTGCCCTTATGACAATTTTATTTCGGTATAGATGTTCAAACTCGACCTCCTCGCGTTAGCACCACACCACCTCACGCATTCCGTGATCGCCCGGGTCTCCGCCTGCAGGACCGTATTATGGTCAAGTCAATGTAGACATCCAGGCCCACTCTGTCCTCTAGCTGTGCTCCATCCGTGTAATATAATCTTCTAGATGGCAATGCTAGATCTCCGTCAATCCAAGATTGTGCCGATGGCAGCAGTGCCTCGCACTCGACTTCAAGTGTCGCCCCAGGCATCCGATCGGTAACCTCTTCACCTCCTCCCAGGTTTCATATCGTCGCGTCGATTGTACCGAGATGGTATGAGCTGCTTCCATCTTCAATCCATTCTCCCACCGCCTTAAGTTTCATAGCCGCAGTGGCTGCCTCACACTTAATCTTGGCTCCGCCAATGCCAAGGCAACATGTTCTCTGAACCTGTTGTATGGTCCTTCGGATTCAGGCCCCATTTCGAGCCTACGGCCCTGCGCAGTGCTCAATATCTGTGAGCCTCTGGTATATCCCTGAAAGTGGCAATCCAATTCAGTTTCCTGTCCAAGATCACACCTAAGTATTTGACCTTGTCATATATCAAAATCGTTCCTCATGAAAAAGCGGATCAATGTGTTGCCTCGCACATTGTTAAAAGCCCCCTCGATGTCAATGCATACCATCAGAGTGTACGATTTGGCGTCGAAGGATTCTTCTTTTTTATGCACAACCTCGGGCAGGGCAGTCTCCACCGACCTCCCTTTGACATAGGCATACTGTTTGTATTTGAGCAGTTCGCTAGATGTCCTACTCTTTATCATAGTATCCACAATACGTTCCATGGTTACTTCGAGGTGTTACAAACGGCGGAGGCCACCGTTGCGCAGAGGTTAGCATGCCCGCCTATGACACTGAACGCCTGAGTTAGAATCGTGGCGAGAACATCAGAAACAAACAAACCGATTTCTGGTTTAGGTGTATGTCCTTAGTGGCATGATGCGGATTAATATCCGCACCCACTTTTCAACCTAACCTAACCTAGAGCAAATAATATTAAAATATTTTCTTTACATAAAATTTCATTGAAATGTTGTCTTTATAGAAAATTTCATTAAAATATTGTCTTTAACCCTTTTATGCCCGAATTAAAGTGTGAACGATAGTGAAAGATAGAGTTAACCTCAATATCAACTGAAGAAAAAAAATTTCAGTGTAATTGGTGCCCTGGTTCAAGAACTACAGAATGTTGCGTACATGCAACATTGGGCAATGGTGTTATATTTAAATACATGTTGACATATTTTTTTTTTCAATTGCGCAAATTTTTTTTTTTTATTATTTCAATTTAAGTATGGTAGGATACAAAACAATTTTTTGAGTAATGGAGTACAAGTGCATATTGCATTTACAGCTGGGAAACGTAGTGTAGCATACTACATCTGCCCCTTTTCTCCATTCCGGCCATTGATTATTAACATCAAATCGTATGGATTTTGCAGGCTCTTCACCAGTATACTATGGGCACTATGGGAGGCCACCGTAGAGCAGATATTAGAATGTCCGTCTATTACGCTGAACGTCTGGGTTCGAATCCTGGCGAGAACATCAGGCCGAATACTCTCCACCCTGGATAGCATTTGACATCTTCTTTGAATGTCAATCTGTACAGATACAGATAGACAGTATTTGTCATGACTATATTATTAACCAATTTAGACCATACTTGGCAGCTATATCAGGTTATGAACTGATTGTTACCATTCTAAGCACAGTTATTGGATGTCAAAGCAAAACACCCCATGCAAAATTTCAGCAAAATGGGATAAGAAATGCGCCATCCAGGGTGTCAAGAAGTTATTATTTTTCACAAGTTTCAATTTTCAAAAATTACCTCAATGACCAATGTTGCGTATACGTTACATTTACAAAATTTTTGCAGACTAACAAAAAATTATTTTCACTCCGGGCTTTTTTTTATACTCTCCACCATAGGATGAGGGTATACTAATTTCGTCATTGTGCTTGTAACTCCCTGAAATATTTGTGTAAGACCCCAAAAGTATGTATTCTTGATCGTCATGACATTTTAAGTCGAACTAGCCATGTCCGTCCGTCCGTCTATCTGTCGAAAGCACGCTAACTTTCAAAGGAGCAAAGCTAGCCGCTTGAAATTTTGCACAAGTACTTCTTATTAGTGTAGGTCGGTTGGGATTGCAAATGGGCTATATCGGTCCACGTTTTGATATAGCTGTCATAAAAACCGATCTGGGATCTTGACTTCTTGAGCCGTTAGAGGGCACAATTCTTATCAAATTTGGCTGAAATTTTGCACGACATGTTTTGTTATGACTTCCAACAACTGTGTTAAGAATAGTTAAAATCGGTCCATAACCTGATATAGCTGCCATATAAACCGATATGGGATCTTGACTTCTTGAGCGTCTAGAGTGCGCAATTATTATCCGATTTGGCTGACATCTTGCATGAGGTGTTTTGGTATGACTTTCAACAACTGAGCTAAGAATAGTTAAAATCGGTCCATAACCTGATATTACTGCCATATAAACCGATCTGGGGTCTTGATTTCTTTAGCGTCTAGAGTGCGCAATTAGTATCCGATTTGCCTGACATCTTGCATGAGGTGTTTTGTTATAACTTTCAACAACTGTGCTAAGAATAGTTCAAATCGGTCCATAACCTGAAATAGCTACCATATAAACCGATATGGGATCTTGACTTCTTGAGCCTCTAAAGGTCGCAAATATTATCCAATTCGGCTGACGTTTTGTACAACGGCTTCTCTCATGACCTTTAACATACATGTCGAATATGGAATGAATCGGTTTATAGCCTAATGCAGCTCCGTTATAAACCGATTTCCCTATTTGACTTCTTCAGACCCTAAAGTGCGCAATTCTTACTAGATTTGGCTAAAATTTTACACAATGACTTCTACTATGGTCTCCAATATTTAGTTCAATTATGGTGCGAAATGAACCACAACTTGATATTGTTCACATAAAATAGCAATTATCTTCTTTTGTCCTTTGTTTGCCTAAAAAGAGATACCGTTGCAACAGCTCGACAAATGCGATCCATGGTGGCCAAGTTTCGGCCCGGCCGAACTTAGCACGGTTTTACTTATTTTATACTCTCCACCATAAGATGGGGGTAAACTAATTTCGTCATTGTTCTTTTAACTCCTCAAAATATTCGTGTAAGACCCCAACAAATATGTATATTCTTGATGGTCATGACATTTTAAGTCGATCGAGCCATGTCCGTCCGTCTGTTTGTCTAAAACACGCAAACTTTCGAAGGATTAAAGTCTGCCGCATGAAGTTTTGCACAAATACTTCTAATTAGTGGAGGTGAGTTGGCATTGTAAATGGGCCATATTGGTCATGTTTTGATATAGCTGCCATATAAACCGATCGGGGGAATTGACTTCTTGGGCCTCTAGAGGGTGCAATTCCTTCCCGAATTGGCTGAAATTTTGCATTTAGTAATGACTTCGAAAAACTATGCAAAGTATGATTAAAATATAGCTGCCATATAAACCGAACTTGAATCTTGAGTTCTTTAGCCACTATGGGGCGCAATTCACATGACCTGTGAGAAGCTATGGTCCTAATCGGACCTTGCACAATTTCATGCATCGAAACGAATGTTGGAGGCCATAGTAGAAGTCATTGTGCAAAATTTCACACATTGACTTTTCCCTATTATACTAATAATGGGGAGATCGGTTTATATGGGAGGTGTATCAGGCTTTAGACAAATATGGTCTGAATTGATCTATAGACTGATACACCTTCCATATAAACCGATCTCTCTATTATTACAATAGTATAATAGGGAGAGGTCATTGTGTGAAATTTTGCACAATGACTTCTACTATGGCCTCCAACATTCGTTTCGATGCTTGAAATAATGCAAAGCTCCGAAAGCATAGCAATTCCTTTCTTTTATCCTTTGTTTGCCTAAAAAGAGATACCGGGAAAAGAACCTGACAATTGCGATCCACTGTATGCGATCATGGGTATGAATGATTCGGCCCGACCAATCTTAGCACGCTTTTACTTGTTAATTACGCTCTTACCTCTCTTAGTTAAGCTATTGAGCTTGGTTTTAGGATGAAATCATTATATTTATGTTTTTTTAACACTTTTTCGTAGTCTCTAACTGAACATGTGCACAATTGACTACCAACTTGTCAGCTGTAAGCTTCAACAATACATGAGGCTATATTTTTGCGACAGAATCAAAGAAAAATATGTAAAATAGCAGTACTTAGATACTCAAAAATACAATGTTGCATACACGCAACATCGGATATGACAGGGTTAAAAACATAATGTCGAGGTAGACCGGACATAGGACAAATTTTGCCTTTGGAGAATTTTCATTCAAATTTTGACTCTAAATAATATTTCATTCAAATTTTGTCGAAATATTGTAATTTCATTGGAATTTTGTCTTTTTCTAAAGACATAATTTCATTCTGTGTTCAGAAAAAAATTTATTAAAATTTGGTGTACAAAATAAATGTCATTACTTAATGGTGATTTTTTAGCTATTATCTTTTTGGCAACACTGGTTTAAACAGCTCAAGCAAGTTTCGTGTTTTGCTTCACTGTCAAACATCTTCAGTTTGGTTTATAATTTAACCATAAATCGTCTTACAAATGAACAACGCTATCAAATTATTGAATTTTATTATCAAAATGCGTACTCAGTTAAGAAAGTTCATCGTGCGCTTCTTCCGTTGAGCGACGAAGCTCATTTTTGGCTCATGGGTTCTTAAATAAGCAGAATTGTCGATTTTGGAGTGAAGATCAGCCAGAAACATTGCAATAGCTACTAATACATACAGAAAAAGTCAAAGTTTGGATAGGTATATGGGCTGGTGGCATCACTAAACCATACTTCTTCAAAGATAATGCAAATTGTTACGTAACTGTGATTGGTGAGCGCTATCGTGAAATGATATCCAACTTTTTTGCCTAAAATGCAAGAGCTTGACTTGCATGACATGTGGTTTTAACAAGACGGTGCCACATGCCACACATCACGCGAAACAATGGACTTATTGAGAGACGAGTTCGCTGAAGATTTTATTTCACGTTCGAAACCGGTGAATTGGCCGCTACGAACGTGCGATATAAAGCCTTTAGACTATTTTTTAATGGAGCTATATTAATATTCATGTCTGTACTGACAAGACCGCTCCAATTGACGTATTAGGAGACAACATTGAAGCATTTCTTCGTGAGACACCGGCCGAAATGTTGGAAAGAGTATGTCAAAGTTGGACTAAACGGGGTGGACCATTTAAGGAGCAGTCACGGTCAACATTTGCGTAAAATAATCTTCAAACTTTAAATTATATGGACCGTACTATCTATTCAAATAAAAATTTCATGAATTTTATGTGTTTTTTTTGTCGAAAAACTTTCCTATGGCTCTTAAAAAATCACCCTTTATTTGGTCTTTAAAAAAAAATTCATTAAAATTTGTCCTTAAAAAAAATATCATTACATTTTTGTCGTTAGAAAAAATTACTTAGCAGGGCCCGGGACTGAACAAAAAAATTTTAATTTTCATTTAGATAAAAATGTATTGAAATCTTGTCTGCACAAAAATTGTTTTGTATTTTTTTTTTTAGATCGAAAATTTAACAAAAATATGTTTATGAAATTTTGTCAATGTCAAAAATCTCAAAAAATTCGGACCATAGCTCTAATATCTATATAACCCATAGCTCTAATATCTATCTATATCTAATATAACCCATCGTTTTGAAGTTTTGGTCTAAGACAATGCCAATTATATAAATTATTGATCCAATGGCAATTATTGAACAAGCAAATCCGCTACAAATTGTGTCTTCATTCTCCTCATTGATACAAGTCAGTTGGTATTGCAAAAGCACCAAAGCGCTGGTAAGGTATTGTGAAGTTAAGAAAAAAGTCTTGTTTGACAGATATGTAGCTGTTATGTTTCCGCATTTTTCAAATATTTAGATATTACGCTGTTTAGACTCGAGAATGGGATATTATACAATCGATAAGATGGAATTTTCTGCACCTATGTATGCGTGTGAACTTAGTTAACTTATCAAGGATGTGTTAATCCGGCGTATTCTTTTCAATGACATATATTAAATCTTCTTGACTGACAAAATTCTCGTGTCCATTAAGTTCGACTCCCTTTGGAGAAACATAAATTAAAGTAAACAAGTAAAAGTGGGCTACTACAGCCCACTGTTGAATGCGTGCTATAACTTAATTATGTCCCTTTGGTAGAGAAATTCTGTGAAGAAAAGAAGCACACACACACACATAGATACAGGAACAGAAATAAAATTAAGCCTAGATACTTTGTAGATATTTTTCCTTTTATTAATTTAATACGGATAAGGGAAATTGTTTTTCATTCCCCTCCTCAGGGCACAAAGATTTGGTATTGGAAAAGTCATCCCAAATGATGTCGAAGAACATATTTCAACTGAATATGGGGATAATAAAATACAAAAATCGTTTAAATCTTTCCTTAAAGATATGAAGGTTTGTTATTAAATTTTGTTCAACAACATGAAGGAAACCAGTAAAGAAGGGCAAAAGTCGGGCGGTGCCTACTGTTTAATACCCTACACCTGCCATATAAGTACAATGTGGGAGCTATATCCAATTCTGAATCAATTTTGATGGACCTCGGCGAGCAAGTATGTTCAAACAGTAATAACTACGGTTGACAAATGACAGCATTATGGCAAATTACCAAAAATCTGACGAACATATATATGGGGGCTATATCTAATTCTGATCCGATAACGAGCAAACGTCTCAGATAATGTGGTAGTCGTCGAGGAAAGCGTTGTGCAAAATTTTGGCAAGATTGGTCAAACAATGCGCTTGCAGTGATTCTTGGGCTAAAAATCTGGCGATATACATATATGATAGCTATACCTAAATCTGGGCGGATTTCTATGAAATTCACCAGTAAGTAATAAGAAAATCCTTCCTGCAAAATTTCGACAGAATCGATTAAGAAATTAGTACTTTTTTGCAATATTTCTCAAAATCGGACGAACACGTATATGCCAGCAATACCTAAATCTGAAACGATTTCGAGCAAACTCCTCAGAGTGTGTCGAGGAAAGTCGTCGACTAAAGCGTTTTGCAAAATTTTGGCAAGATGGGTCAATAAGTGCGCTTGCTGTGACTCTTGGGCTGAACATCTGGCGATATACATATATTGGGTTGCCCAAAAAGTAATTGCGGATTTTTCATATAGTCGGCGTTGACAAATTTTTTCACAGCTTGTTACTCTGTAATTGCATTCTTTCTTCTGTCAGTTATCAGCTGTTACTTTTAGCTTGCTTTAGAAAAAAAGTGTAAAAAAAGAATATTTGATTAAAGTTCATTCTAAGTTTTATTAAAAATGCATTTACTTTCTTTTAAAAATCCGCAATTACTTTTTGGGCAACCCAATATAACAGCTATATCTAAATCTGGGCAGATTTCTATGAACTTCTCCAGTAATGTTGAGAGTCAAAAAAAATCCTTCCTGCCAAATTTCGAGAGAATTGGCTAACAAATGACCACTTTATTGCATTATTACTGAAAATCAGACGAACATATATATGGGAGCTATATCCAGATCTGAGCTGATTTTTTCCAATTTCAATAGGCTTCGTCTCTTAGGCGAAAAACATGCCTGTACCAAATTTGAAGACGATCGGATGAAAACTGCGACCTATACTTTGTACACAGACCGACAGGCAGACGGACGGGGGCAGACAGACAGACGGACATAGGGAAATCGAATCAGAAAGTGATTCTGAGTCGATCGGTATACTTATCAATGGGTCTATCTCTCTTCCTTTTGGGTGTTACAAACAAATTACTAAGTTAAAATACCCTGTACCACAGTAGTGATGTGGGGTATAAAAAAGGCGTAGAATCTTCATAATTATGTAAAAAAGGAAGTAAAGCAAATTGCTTTCGTTTTTCAGGTAAGATAAATAAAATGTTTCGTATTCGGTATGCTACTTAACAGATTCGTTTGCCATGCCTTATTATTTTTCCTTATTCTTAAATCTTTAAGAGGGAGAAGCGACATATG